>NC_056526.1:138391169-138469952 GCF_019175285.1 Sceloporus undulatus | reverse complement strand
AACTGCTTCTCCTCCTCGTCCGTCTCCGTCTGCTTCTCCTCCTCGTCCGTCGCCGTCTGCTTCTCCTCCTCGTCCGTCTCCGTCTGCGTCTGCTTCTCCTCCTCGTCCGTCTCCGTCTGCTTCTCCTCCTCGTCTGTCGCCGTCTGCTTCTCCTCCTCATCCGTCGCCGTCTGCTTCTCCTCCTCGTCTGTCTCCGTCTGCGTCTGCCTCTCCTCCTTTTCCGTCGCCGTCTGCTTCTCCTCCTCGTCCGTCTCCGTCTGCTTCTCCTCCTCGTCCGTCTCCGTCTGCTTCTCCTCCTCGTCCGTCTCCGTCTGCCTCTCCTCCTTTTCCGTCGCCGTCTGCGTCTGCCTCTCCTCCTTTTCCGTCGCTGTCTGCTTCTCCTCCTCGTCCGTCGCCGTCTGGTTCTCCTCCTCGTCCGTCGCCATCTGCCTCTCTTCCTTTTCCGTTGCCGTCTGCTTCTCCTCCTCGTCCGTCGCCGTCTGCTTCACCTCCTCGTCCGTCACCGTCTATTACTCCTTCTTGTCCGTCGCCATCTGCTTCTCCTCCTCGTCCGTCTCCGTCTGTCTCTCCTCCTCGCCTTTCACTGTCTACTTCTTCTCCTTGCCTGCCGCCGTCTGGTTCTCCTCCTCGTCTTCCCTATCACTTACCTTACTAATAACTTTATTTACCACCGTCGTTTCTTTCCACCCTCGCCTTTCTACTCGCCGTGCTCTAAACACCCTCTCTTTCTTTCTCCTTCCTTTCCCCGGCCGAGCTGCTTTTGTCCGCCTTGTTGGGCTGCTTGGTGGCTTTCAAATAATTAATCCTACAATTTTAGTTGTATGTCCTTTTTCTTCCTTATTTTATTTTCCCTCCTCGCCTCCGACAAAGTCTTTTCTATGAGGAGCTTCAATTTAGCAACCAGATTTCCTTAGGCTGTTTAATCCCTCCCCTCCCCCTAAAAGCCGGCTCGGCGAGGCTTGGCTTAAACCCCTGTTTGCGGTTGCAGTTTGCTCTCGTCCTCCAGCTGTTTCCCCTTACTCAGAGGTTTTTGTAACCTCTTTTCAGCTTCAATAGCTGTATGAGGACCCTGTGAGCCCACCTGAGTCCCCTTTAACGGGGGGGGAGCGATCTTCCTTTATATTATATCCCGCAAACGGTACAACATCTCCACCTGCTACCTTGGATTGCTGCTAACGCTTCGCCATCTTGGCCGGAAGTTCTTCACATCTCTACTTCTAATCCCCTGTAAGTGTGAAAATATGTATAAGATACTGGAGAAAGTCTGCCTCATTTCTCCTAAGTATGCAGGGCCCATACAGCTGGAAAACAGAGTAGTTTCAAATAGCATGTAGGTAAAGGAAAGGTCACAAATTAGACTCCATGTGATAGACATTACTGGTCTCCCATATTTTATCTTTTTTCTCATAGCTGGCCTCTTTGCTATAGAGGGAGAGTACAGGGCATCCCATAGATGTGAGGAGGGTTGCTAACCTGTAATTGGTTCTTTGGATTGTTATCTGTAAACTCACACAATTCTCCTCCCCTCTGATGTTGTCATTATGCATTTCCTTCTTTTGGGTTCCACAGCATACATAGAATAAAAAGGAAAGGTGGGAATCCCACTTAGATATGTACACTGGATGAAGGGTGGTGTTATATTCTAAAATGTTTTACGCAGCTCTACAAATTTCTGAGAAACTCCATGGGGGCACAGAACAAATCAGATATGTGAATTCACTTATGACTGTTCGAAAAATCACAGTTACAAGTAAGCAAACTATTTGCGTAAAAAGTGGGGGAAATGTCATAGGAAATTATCTGGAGCCGCTTCTTGATTACAGTAAGTAAAATTAATGTTTTAACTCCCAAGTCATAATGTAAACCGTTAGAAATGCATACTGTACTTGCTAAAATGACAACACCACATAGTGTTAAAGATTATGAGATAAAAAGTACAGGATAGTGGATATGATACATGGTATTAGTCCATATATTAAAACTGAGGATGCCAGCTACAATTGGAGCAAAGAAATAGCAGATACAGCTCTCCCTAATTTTAAGGGATAAAAAAGTAAAGACTTTCTATTACCATTGGGGCCTTAATTGTGTCCTTTTATGGAAGGCATTTATATGTTTACAGTGCCAAAGTATTCCCTCTGCATATCTCAAAGGCATATTTTCTATGTCCCTGTTGGCAGACTCATGTGAAAGATATTAAATATTATGTCTTCCACTGTCCTTGTTACAATTACATAAGTGTAGTGAGAGATCCCTCAGCCAGGTTATTGTAAGATTCTCAGGGTCCAAAGGTGAATGTATTACCCACTTGCTGGAGGATGCGCTCCCATATGTTACTTGTCAAGTGACATATGCAAAATCATTTGTTCTCTTTTCATGAGGAGTGGTGTCTTGCTCCATATGTTGAAAGGAAATTTAAGGTAAATGTCTTCCCTTTTTTATTTCAGCTAGCTTTATAAATAAAGCAAGTGTCTGGACTCTCAACTAAGAGAAGTGTGCAGCACTTAAAAAGTTGAGAAGCTGAGTTATATTAGACTGGAAGGATTAAACATGCAGAATCAGAAAGCTAAACTACCAGATTTCTTTAACTTGGCCAAGTGGGAACTTTAATAAGTATTTACAGGTATTTTGGAAATGGAAGCTTTGTCAAAGGAAATGAATGTTTAAGTAGAGACAAGTGAACACATCACAGAATTCATAAATGTTGAATATTACTAAATTCCACAGTAGTTTTTACTTTACAATTCTGAAACTATACTTTACCTATTTTGAGAAGAACCTGGACAAAGTAGTCACTCTAGTGGGAACTACCATCATCAATATCTGTCAGAAGTATTTTGATCGTATATTCCTGCATAGCAGGGAGTTCAACTAAATGGCCCTTGTGGTCTCTTTCAATTCTGTGATGCTATTGCTCTATTGTCTGAATAACTTAGCTTATTCATGCATGGTGCACCATGGTCCCATTCACTCCAGTAGTATGTTCTGCTTTCCACAAAACATTTCCTCTAGCATTTATATATAATTAATACATTAATTAATAGTGCACTTACTGTAAGTTATGATTGTAGTGCTGCACAAATAATACCCACGATAAGTGCTGGTAAAACAGTAACACACAGGTAAAACGTCAGCGAAATGCATGTGTCTGAATGCCTGATATGATTCCTAAATTCAGCTTCCCTGAATCATTGGGGGAGCAGCCGTTTCCCATTAACGGAAACTTTGTTTTAATGGGAAAAGGCTGCTCCCAAATGATACAGGGATGCTGGAGGTGAGGGGACAATTCCCTGAATTTAAGAAATGCATCAGGCTTTCAGACTCACATGCTTCCCTGATGTTTTTCTGGCATTTTACCAGCACTTACCCCACAGTAAGTGCTGGTGTAGAAATCTTCTATTACACATTGTTAGGAAAGCAAAATTTTTTTTAAAAAAACCAATAAGGTATGACAGTTTTGAAAGAGTTAGTATAAGGGGAGAGAAAGCTAATTATGCTTAGCTGTGCAGTTGTCAGGACGCATATGAACAGTTTACAAAGAAAGAAGATGGATTCAAGTTTGAGAAATTAATTTGCATCTACATTTATTAATATTTGAGACAATGACATTTGTAGTAGAAAGATTAGTTAAAGAGTTTTGTGAGTGAAAATATGTGATAGTTTTGATTATACAGGTAGGTAGAGTTCCATTTATCTGGAATTCCAAAATCTGAAATATTCCAAAAATCAAAACCTTTTTCATAGATGGCTGAGATAGTGACACCTTTGATTTCTGATGGTTGAGTGTACACAAACTTTGCTTCATGCATAAAATTATTTAAAATATATAAAATTACCTTCAATCTATGTGTATAGGGTGTATGTAAAACATAAATTATTTTTTTGTTTAGATGTGAATCTCATCTCCAAAATATCTCATTATGTACATATTTTCAAAAACAGTTATTCCTCTATCTATCTATCTATCTATCTATCTATCTAATATCATTCATAACAGATACCTTGGTCTTGGTAACAGTTGATTTTAAAAAAGGCAAGCCCCCACATGTTACTCTCTCACATGGCTATAGATCTTAGTTTTTCATTGTTGCTTCTTGAATATTAGCATTTTAAAGCAGATAATTTCAAGTATTGTGGAAATGAAAGTATTAATCCTCTGTAAAAGCCCAGAAACACTTCACCTAACATTTAATAAAGCAGACTTAAAATGAGTTATAAGTGTGCACATGTGGATGAATATATTAAAAGTTAATATTACTCATCACTTATATAATTATTACATATTTTGTGCTATAAATTACTTAACCAGAAGAATCTCATTAATAATAGAAGTTACATTCTATTTTTAAAAGGCTGTCAGTCAAATATATTTCTGTATCAATTCATAGCTATAATGTCTTTTCTTTTAAGTAAAGTTTTACTCTATTTGCACATCTATTAAATATTCATATACTGCATTTATTTATGAGGAAAAGTTTCAAAACTATTTCATTCAGATTTTCTTTAAAGTAGCTCATTTAAAACCACAAAACAAAGAATCCGTACATTTTTTTATGTCAGCATCTCTGCCTTTTAAAAACAGAATTTGTTTTTATTTTGAATACCATATGAATTTTCCTGGCATCAAGAACATTTAATTAGACAATTCAGAAGAGCATGCAAAACTTACAATTTTCTATGGGAATATGGTCATTTTATGCAAAATAATAATAATAATAATAATAATAATAATAATAATAATAATAATAATAATTTTTTAAAAAACCTAGGATCTTGCGAAAATGACTTTTTAAAAAAGTCCCAGATTGTGGAAATTGTGCCAAAACTCTTCTAATGTTATCAACTCAGGAGATAATGTTTGAAATTATTCAAGAATATATACATTTACATATCTAATGCTAGGACATAATAAAGCTGGATTTCTGATCACACATGCGCTTCATTGGTGTTTTACCTGTGTGTTACTCATGTTTTACCAGTGCTTACTGTGGGTATGAAAATCTTCATGGTCACAAACAATTATCTCTGCATACTGCATCCAGCAGAAGGTCACGAATGCTATTAAGTGCATGGCAACGTTTGGGTTGTATAGATTACACATGCACCCACACCTCTGTACACGGTGTTACTCTACATGCAGGCGGGCAAACACTTGTATGCTATTTTTAGTTAGGCTAGCATCCAATTCAACTACTCTGAGGTCCGAAACCAATGAGCCAAATAGAGCAGCGGGAAACAGCACTGATGCTTTTCACACAAGGACAGTGGCATCTGCATGTGCCTGGTCCCAATCCAAGCTGCTGCCATGTTCCTAAACCAAACTGCATGAAGGAGCAGATTCGCGCCTTCTTGACCTGGTTCTTTGCAAATGATGTGGCCTCAACGTGGCTTCAGGCTTCATCTGGGGCATGTGTCATGTAATTGGCATGCCCCCAATGCAGCCTGAAGCTGTGTCATTTTGCCGATGTATTTTGGGCCTATAGAAATGTAAACTTCACTCGCTTCCCACATCAAGCTCTTTTCTAGTGAGAGATGTACACAACCTCTTGCTTATTTGGTACCATTATCTGCAATATCAAATATGCAGTTTTGAAAATAAGAGAAAAATAATTGAAGTCATGTCTAACATATTTCTGAATAAACTAATAAAAGCAGTATAATGAAGCAAGAAATATATTATCTGTCTGTCTGTCATACTGTAAATTTAAACATACAATTACAGCTAAATCCACAATGTACCTACATTTATTACATTATTTATATCAAGAATAATGCAAGTTGTTTCATTTCTTAGGTGTGCAAGTATGATTATGTTGAAATCCGTAGTGGCCTTTCTTCTGATTCCAAACTGCATGGCAAATTTTGTGGTACAGAAGTGCCTGAAGTTATTACATCACAACTGAACAACATGAGAATTGAGTTCAGATCAGATAACACAGTTTCAAAAAAAGGTTTCAAGGCTCACTTTTTCTCAGGTATTAATTTTTTTTAATAATATTTCATTGTTTGCTGTGTCTTTTATCCAAGAAAAGTTTCTGCTTGCATATTTTGTTCCATAGTGCTGAAAATGAATGTATCTTCCTTTAATGTGTTCAGTTTCAATTTTCTACTCAATTGAGTAAGTTAATTTTAAGACTAAGACTAAGACAAATGGGTGATCACAAAGAGGAAGATACATAGCTTTAGACTTTGAACACCTCATTTATCTGTTAATATTTGTTGGGGAGTTGTTTGGATTAACCTTTACTTTGTTAACCCTCATAAAGTCTATTCCTGCATAAAAAGTGTGTGTGTGTGTGGGGGGGGGAAGAGCACCTTTATGACTAGTTAGTTTTTATTTTACACAGAGCTTTTGTGGATATAAACCCACATTTTCAGATACAATACAGAAATCTAGCTAATAGATCTTGTTTGAGAAAGCCTGGAGCTAGGAAGCCACTACACATTCCAAAATGTTCCTAACAATGGAATATTAGAGACTCGCCAGTAATTTTCTAGTATGGTGAATTTTATGAAGAGATTATCTAGGAAACATCTTACCACCAACTTTTTAAGGCATGCTGGAACCTTGCCATCCTGCACTTCCATCCATATTTAAGATTACATTTTTAATCCATGGATAACCTGGCTTTTTTGTTAGTGTGGCCTCCCTAAATCTTCAGTTAGCCTGTCATTTCTGATCAGGTAACGTGGCACACACATATAATAACATATATCAGCTATCTTAAAGAGTTTGAACTCTGCTAAGGGCTAACGAGGTTTGAGAGGGTTGAGACAGATTAGGTGTTCAAGCAGCAAGCATAGCCAGTGGTGAGAAATTCGGGGAGCTGCAGTTCCACAGCATCCAGTGGGTTGCTTCATTCCCACTCCTGGGTTTGACCAACAAGTCCCATTTATTTCAGTGGGCCTCTGAATTGAACAGCAGTTATGCAAGGGCTGAAATAGGGCCCAGTAGCTCCTTTTCAGTTTGGAGCAGCTGCAGAAGGAGAAGCAGTAAAAGTCACTGCCTCCATTGTTGGAGGTCCACAGATCTGCAATGAGGAGTTCACATCTTTATCCGGTACTGTGGTCCTAATCTAGGTTTTTGTCTGGTTTCAGTTTCAAAATAATTCATAGAACATTCTGATCACAGATCTTTTGCATTACATGTTCTTTGATCCAAAGTGATAGCTTCTAAATCTACTAATGGAATAACTGTGAATAGTAAGTGTATAATAATAAAGCAATATTGTGGATGCAGATCTACATGGCTGTTGTGCCCATAACAGAAAATAGTAACATATAACAAATTGTTGTGAAGTTAGACCATAGTGGCTTTTCAGACACGTACTAAGAACAATCTTTTTTTGTGGGGGGAGGGGGTTGGCTCCATTGTAAATGCAATTGTATGCTAAAGGAGTTATAATTAGTTGTTTTGAATTATCTTACTATATTACTAAATGGTGTTTAAATCTATGTGTTATATTGTTTAACTGATCAAATTACATTTGTGTGATACCTGAAATATGCCATTCATTTTGTTCCATATTGAAAAACTGATTCATTATATTATCATCTGTGTCTATATATTGGCTGAAGAGGCTGGGATTGGTAATCATAATGATGATGATGTTACATTAAACAAATAAAACTTATCATTGTCCTACCCTTGAGCAGATTGATGTTGGAACAGTCACTCAACCACTCATTGTTGGTGCCATACTGGTACATTTTCCCCCACAGACAAAAGAGCTGCCTGCAAGGAGAAAATTTTTGTTTTTGAATCATGCAAGGACTTGGTACAGGTTGCCCCTTCAGGCCAAGTACGTATAATTCACAGACTGGCCTCTGAGAGTCTCAGAGGTATGACCATATGTCTTGTGAATGATTCATAACTAACATATTGTTGAGAATGGATCTTTCTTTTATTAATAGGGTTTGACAGAAAAATATACAAAAAGGACCTATTCAAAACTGGAAGACTGATTCCCATCTCTGAGCACAACAAATGGTTTGCATTTACTCAGCAAAACATTTGTTTCTGTAACTAATTTGCACTAATTTTTTTCTTCTTCTAAGACCTTCAATCTGGAATGCATATGATAGAAAGTCTACACTGGTTTGTGTAAAGTGTTGATAGGACGTTTAGTGCACTGTTCATTGACAGTGCCAAATGATTATATTTTGCTGTAGTTTCACTGTCTGTCCCATGCCCATTGTATTAGAACACTGAGGAAGGTATTAAAGGTTTGTTTCAATAAAGCAGATACTGCTTACTGTAATTAAAACAGCATAAACATCCCATTAGGAATGCACACATGACTTTTCTTTCTCAGGTGTTTTGATTGTACAGGAAAAGAATTTGTCCTTTGCAAAATATCAAAGCTGTTTATACATGCATTTGTTAACTTTTTCTGTACATTTTAACCATTTTACTACAGTATTTCCCAATATTTTGTTTATCATGTATGAAACTCACCTGTCACTTTTCTATAGTTGCAAAGTAGAGTGTTACAAGGATTCTTTCTAGAGTTAAATAGCAAGATATCTCACATTTTGTGGATAGATCTATATTGCTGTAGGGTTTGGGATGAACTTTAATAGTCTTGAGCTGGAATCATTCCATCAATTAATGCTCTTTTCTTTTGGCGGAGATCCAATGACTTGCCTGGAGTGCTTCTTTGCATGCATTGGGTTTTTTACCCTCCTTAGACACACATAGGGGCCTCTTTGGAAATGGACTCTCATGATCAGTAGGATTACAAATGTAAATGCTATATTTATATTTCATTTCATTTATAATAAAATTACAACTTAGCATTTAGATTTGTTAACTATTTTGGGGTTTCCCCATTTGTGTTTGCCAGGAATTTCACATAGTCCTTTTTAGTTCCTTACAATGCTAAATAATGTGAGGGCCCAAACATGAGTTTCTGTAGTTATTGTGACCTTGGGCAAGTTACACTCAGCCTCAGAGAATGGCAACGGAGAGCCTCCCCTCTGAAGAAACTTGTCAAGAAAACCCCATGCTAGGGCCCTCTTAGGGTCACCATAAGTCAGAAACAATTTAAAGGGACATAGCAACAAAGTTATTTTGTATAGAATAGACTTTCTCCAGGAGTTGAAGGCCTCTTGTAGTTCTTTCTTGATTAGTAATTTTTTAAGAATGCTGTCCCAGCTAGTGAAATGAAAGTTGGGCATTAGAAGAGGTAGTAATGAACGTACTTTCTAACAATTGATACTTGAAGGTCTCCCTGTCAAAGAACAACCTGCGAGTCATTGGAGTTTATCACACTAGGGAGATGCTGAAGAAAAAAGAAATTTAAAGCAAAACAAAACACCCGCAAATGTGGGAAGTTTATCAGACGACATCACAGTTAAAGTGAAATAATGTGAAGTTAAACGGAACGCAAAGCAGAGAGGCAGCTTTTGACTTTCAGTAAAAAGCTCCCAGTTTTCTCTGCTTTGCATTTGGTTTAACTTCGCGTTATTTCGCTTTGGGGGTCATTATGTGTGATAAACTTCCTGCATTTGCGGTTTTTTTAAATAAAAAATTGAATCTAGTTTAAATCCTGTTTTCAGTGGGATTTCGCTAGTGTGATAAACTATACATATACATTTCAACATGTAGAATGTTGGATGTGTTGAAAATACAGCTGTTTTGTTTCTTTGGCAAATTACTGCATACAAAATGTAAGAATATATAAAATACCCGTATGAATAGTTGCAAGACACAAATGGCAAACAGTAGCTTGTGCCTGTGTAATAATTTTGTCTATACAATTCATAGCATGAAATGTTGTTCTGCTTCTCTCTTAATTAATGCTTTGCAGACTTTGTGGCCCTAATGGGTAGCTCTCTGTCACTGATAAAACCATCAAAAGCTCTTGTGATTTTAGCTTCTTCAAATTACAGTCTTAACACACAGCTAATGTGATGTGTGTCATTTTGAATGTGGTTCAGGAATAAGTCTTGCCAGTTTTGATTTAATGGATCAGCCCCACCTAAAATAATAACAGCTGAATAGGGGCAGCTGATATCTCTTGCTGGAATGACTGCCTGTTAATCTAGTTTGGCTTTTCTCCTTGCAAATGAATTTTGATGCTTTTTAGTTCAGCTCATGTTACCACTCCCCTGCCCCCGCCCTGCTTTATGTCTAACATACTAAAAGCTCTTTTAGAAGATAACTGTTACAAAAAAAACAGTGTAGTGCTTGCCATGTTGCAGATTTTCCTACAATTTATAACATCTATTATTTTCTTGTGTTACTTAGATAATATTGTATTTCTTCTCTTTAAGCTGCAATTCTATGTCCAGATTCATTATGATCAATTCATGTTGCCAGTGTTTGGTTTTTAAAAATAATGCCATAATGCTAACTGTGAAACTTTTTGTTCTGTTTTATTTTGGGCCTTAGTGACAAAGTGCTCCACTGTTGCAAAGTCTTGTGTATCTTTTCGTATATCCCAGTAGTACTGATGAGGTGATATGATAGCCCTGTTTAAATACTTGAAGGGATGTCACATTGAGGAGGGAGCAAGCTTGTTTTCTGCTGCTCCTGAGACTAGGACCTGGAGCAATGGATGCAAGAGCCAGGAAAAGAGATTCCACCTCAACATTAGGAGGAACTTCCTGACAGTAAGGGCTGTTCGACAGTGGAATACACTTCCTTGGAGTGTAGTGGAGTCACCTTCCTTTGAGGTCTTTAAACAGAGGCCGGATGGCTATCTGTCAGGGATCCTTTGATTGAGATTTCAATGCATGGCAGGGGATTGGACTAGATGGCCCTTGTGGTCTCTTCCAACTCTATGATTCTATGATTCTAACCTATAACAAATGAAGCTAAAGACAGCTTTCCACAGTATTAATAAATAATGCGTTCACTTTCTCTTTTGGACTTTGAAACAGGAGGAAGGACTGTGAAGCTTGCAGCAAACAATCAGAAAAAATGTGCATGTTTGGTAGACATTGCTACATTTTGGGCTGTTGATAGTGGTGCAGCCAAGTGATTTAAGATGCTGGGCTTAATGATCTTATGCGGTGGGGACTCTCTTTAGGCATCCATACATATAACTTGGGTTATTAAGTACAGAATATTATCTATTCCCTCCACTCCTTTTATACTTTAAAATTGCTTCTATAGTAATGCTATGTTGTAGAGTGGGAGATTTAAAAAAAACAATTTCCTGGTAATGTGAATAACTGGATAGTTTGCCATTTCATATTTTAAGCTCATTTATTGCAGCGACATGGCTACACAGATTCAGTGTAGTTTGCTTCTGCTGTTTTGGGGGCAGGAAACAACATGGGAGAATAATAAAGTGTTTGTAGCTATGTCCAGCCAAACACTTCCTGACTCTGATTTTTTTTAAAAAAAAAATAACAAGAAAATTGTTGTAGGAAACAGAGTTAATAATACTGGGCCATAATATGTTGCAGTGGCTTGAGTACTGGTGCTGGGCTTATCTGGCAGTAGCCTGAGAGACTACAGAACTTAGCTGCATCATTGACTGCTGGTGGAAAATAACTAGGAGGAAAAAAAACAAAACCCAGCCATATTGGTGTGCATATACACTGTAGAAATAATGCAGTTTGACACCACTTTAAGTGCCATAGCTCCATTCTATGAAATCCTTGGGGTCTTTATCCTTCTATGCTAGAGTGCTAGTGCACTCAGCATGAGTGGTGTCAAACTGCATTATTCCTACAGCGTAGATGCACCTTTACGCCAAATCTTTTTTCAGTGAATCTTCCCCTACCCCAGGAAGCAAGGGAGAATGAAATGTCAGAATTAAAAACAGTAGTTTTCACTGTACAGGAAGAAAAAAAAATATTCTAGGAATATTCATGGAGCAGGGAGCTTATCATGTTCCCTTTCTCTGCCTCACTTGGAATGATGCTATGTTAAGATGCAGTGCCAATCCAGAGGCACTAAGGGAAAATAGAGTAATTAAGTTCCTTGAAATTCTTCTCTACCCCTGTCAAACATTGTCTAAATGTACCAGAGATGGCATTTTAGTACATTGGTCCCATGTCTTACACGGGGGATCTGTTCCAGATCCCTCCCCCGCGTAAGCAAAAAACACGTTTGAGTCCTATTCGATTGAATGGGACTCGTGCTCACCGCGCAGGAGAGAGTGTGTGCCACGGGCACTATGTACTCTCCCATTGCGCAGCTTCCATATAAGCAGGAAGCCACATATGGGGAGCCCGCCTATAGCGCGGGCGCACTGTATTGTCATTTTGACATTACTATTAATACCCATTACATGAACATAATTAATTATGTTAGTTGTATACCAACTAAACCAGCAATCATACAGCCCTCTGGATGTTGAACAATTACAATTCTCATCATTCTTCACCACTGATTTTGCTGCCTAAGGCTCCTGGGAGTTGTAGTCCATCAATATCTGGAGGGCCTTATCATGCTCACCCCTGAACTAAACCTATTTTCTATAACTTTCTGAAAAGTGGGAAAAGATAACATGTTTACAATAAATACATTATGTGTCTTGTAGATAAGGACGAATGTTCAAAGGACAATGGTGGCTGCCAGCAGGAATGCATCAACACTGTAGGGAGCTATGTATGTCAGTGTCGAAATGGATTTGTGCTACATGAAAACAAACATGACTGCAAGGAAGGTAAGAATCAGTAATCTGACAATCTGACAGAGCAGGTCACTTTGAATGATTTGCTTGACTAAGCCCTTACATGAGTATTTGCAGCTATTGTAAGACACATTGTGTAAGAATTTTTTGTGATCTTTTGAAGAATCTAGTAGAAATATATTACTGAAGACAAAACCAGCACAGTGCATTATTATATATTATTCTGTAATGAGTTTGCCAGTGGTAGTGATGAAGACCGTGAAGAATGAATAGGTTTGCTTCTAGAAATTTCTGCCCTTTCCATGAAGTAGTGAGTAAATAGCTTACTTGTTCTTGCTTCATGATATAACATATGTTTTCAACTAGACTCACTGATGTTATCTCTCCATTATTGGTGTAGCTGAGTGTGAACAGAAGATCCACAGTCCAAATGGAATTATCACAAGTCCTAACTGGCCTGACAAGTATCCAAGTAGGAAGGAATGCACATGGGAAATAAGTGCCACTCCTGGACACAGAATCAAAATAGTAAGTAGTTTTGACATAGCAAAGATCTTTGGTAGTCTAGGACACTGTTTGCTTGGAAGATTAAAGTAAATTGTGGTAGTAGATGGTATAATCAGAGCTTCAAAAGGTTGTTCGTATGCATCCCGAATGCACCCAATTAAGTTGAGGAGGCTGCCAAAAACCCATTTAATCTGGGATAATCAATATTGGAGTTTTTCCTGAGATTTTTTAAAAAAAAGATCTGCATCATTGGTAGTGAGAATAACCAATGTGAATAGATCCACGATAAAATGTTGCATACCAAAAAGGGCTTCCGAATGCATTTGCACCACCAACTCCATCTTTTTTCGAATGCTTGCATATGTGAGCAACTGAACTCACAGAGATACACATCAATGCAGTTTCATAGTGTGAATAACAAACCCAGAATGCACGAGTGAGATGATTTGCATCATCACGCTAAAAAAAAGATGTCTGAATGACCCATCTGAAGCAGTCTTCAAGAGGCCAATGATGCATGGAGTGCTAAATGCCACCATAGGTATGAACTGACTTGGCAAATACATATGCACATGTTGTAGGAAAGCCATGTGTACCCAGGTGAAGAATTTTATAGGTTCCTGTGTCTTTTGACCTACTTTGACTGTCTTTTCAGTGTGAGTAGCTGAAACAGAAATATGAGATGAAATAGCTAACAACATGACATTTCAGTCACACGTAGATTTTTGTATTGGTCCTTTGAATTACATCCAGAGTTTATAGAAAGCCACTCATTTGCACTGCACTATTTCTGTATAGGATTTATAGTATAATACATATTTAACAGAGTCTTTTCTCTGAGTATTATGCTTAAGAATTGAATTTGTAATTTAGACTATAGAAGATTAATTTTTTTCTGATCTTTCATACAGTTTATACAATTATAGTGCAATACAGTTGTCCAAGGTGTGGGGGAACCATTTAAAAGTATTATGCTCAAGAATTGACACTTACTTAGACTCTTGTTTCCAATCCTATAATATTTCCACCAAAATGGTATAGTTTCTGAGTAGACAGGTAGCATTTTGTTGTAAGGCATATTTAATTTGTGACTATGACCAAATAAAATCCTGAGACTTACCTTCATGGATACATAATGAGTTAGATTGGGAAAAAAGGAAGAAAGAAATAATTTGCTGTTTCATAAAATATGTTGGATTCAGAGTTTGTTGTACTTAAGAATAGGCCCATTGGAATCAGTGGGGCCAAAATTAGATATTAAGTTCCATTGATGTCATTGAGGTGCAGTGTAGATTAGCAATTCAGGCTGGCCTAAGGGCAGAGTTGGGGTGTGGCATCCATACGATCTATGCCCTGACTCCATCCCCATGGTGGCGTGATTTCATGTGCCACACTACATAGTGCGTGGCACTCTGGCACTTCATCCACATGACACAGGGCCAAAGGAGTGCTGTAAAGCTGCAGCGCCAGTGGATGCAGCACTCTGGAAAGGCCAGATCAAGGCAGCAGCGTGCAGTTGCCACGACTCTGATCTGGCGAAGATGGAGGTGGCTGCAGCCCCCCCCCCCCTTGACTCTTCTTTTTAAAGCGCTCTTTCATTGTTACCTAGTTTGACTCCAAACCAATTTTAACTTATATGGATGTAGTTATGTTTTTAATCATCCTCTCATGGACTTTTATCTGTCTGTAAAATAATCTAGAAGCTAAATAACAATACCTGGCCATTTGACAATAATATGTTCAACCAAAATTTATGAGTAGCAACTGGGTTGGCTATGCAGATGTTTGCATTTCATCCACATTTTCATTCTGTGATGACAAATACCTAATCTTCGTAAAAAACAAATAAATTAGAGGAATATATCACTGTTTCAGTTTTCACTGCTTTGTCCTCATGCTATCATTTCTCCACTGCCAAAACACCAAAACTTAATCTACATGAAAACAGCTGTTAATATAAAGTGGCATCGCATTGTACTTTGGATGGCTTCCATTTTAGATTCAGTAGATTACAGCTGTGTTATTGTCTCAGACACAACTTATATCAATTATGTTTGGTCTGCATTTTATTCTTGTTCCATTTCATTCCTTTTAAATATTGCCTCTTGAGTTTACTTGGCTAGAAATTTCCACACTCCTGCCTGGTGAATTAGTGAATGATGGAGAGAAGTAAGGAAAAATAGCCAACTCTGTTTAAGAGTACACATGGCCAACCTTGTTAAATACCCTTGTCAGAAATAACTTGGGGGCTGTAATCACACTTAGGTAGAATAAGCCCAACTGGACAAAGTTCGATTTATTCCATGTGCATGAGACTGACATGTAAGTTATTAAAGCTGAATGAGCCACTTCTTCAATGTGTATTTTAGTGCATCAGTTTTAAGTCAAACTTGAGTTACCATTTACTTTTAAAAGTTACAACTTTGTTAACTGAATTTCCATTTATTAAAACAGAAGTTCTTATGAGCATCTAGAACTTTGTTAAAGCTCTAGAACAAGGATAGGGCAAATGAAGCCCTTAGATGATATTTGAATTCAACTTCCACCATCCTCACCATTGACAATTCTGTCTAGTGCTGATGGAAGTTGTACCCTAACAACATTTAGGTAGCCACAGATTGTTCTACCACTACTCAAGAAAAGATCAGATAAAGCTCTAATTTAAAAAAGTTACAAATAATGGTTGGGGGGGGGGGAGAGAGAAAATGCAGGGGGACCAGAGAGAGAGGGAGAGAGAGTGAGAGAGAGAGAGGGGAGTTTGAGATTTCTGTTTTGTGCAGCAATTTCATCCAGTTATTGTTTCGAAGTTAATCTGAAGTATTCCTCCCCCCCCCCCCCAACTTTTATAACTTTCTCAAACAGCAGAGATTTTACTTGGCTATCAGCATTTAGAAAAGTACTACTGCTGTGGGGTCCTAGAACTTGTTTTATTTAACATTTTAAAAGACTGAGTTTAGTTTTTAATACACACATGCACTCATAAAAACCCATCTAAAAAGGTCACAGGGAGAATGAGCAACCATTGGTTTAAAATCTTATATTAATAAAATTGAAATCAATGTTAATAGACTCACCATGTATATCATAACCCCTCCTTCCCCATTTCAGCTGTCTGCCTCATGTCTTTCTGAAATGTGAGATAATCCCGTGAACTAGGAGAGTGAATTTGGTGGAACATGTCTGTTTTCCAGATTTTGTTGTTTCTGCCATGGATAATTGTAGGGAATAAATGCCTTAATCCCTTCAGTGTGAAAACATGACTGCCAACTCTGAAAGCTATTGAGAATACAGTCTACCCAGCACACTCTTCAGTTCCATTATAAAAGAGCTTGTGCTAGCATACACACACACACAAACACAATAAAGATTTCCTTGGCGGGATACACACCACCATATAGTACGTATTGTATACGTACTAGGGTTAGGAAGGGGCGGTGCTTCCGCACCCCCCTAACCCTAGTATGTATACAGTACGTACAAGATGGCGGTGCCCCTTCCACATGTGCGCCGCCATCTTTACGTACTGGACGCATAGCGTCCAGACGTGTCACGGCGCCTATGACGTCGCGAATGCGCCTGCGGCGCCTCGTGACGTCATAGAGGCGCCGCAGAAAGAAGCTCCGAAATGGAGCTTCTTTTTTGCTCCGCGCGGGAGTCGCACGGTTTGGCTGCTGCGGCTCCCGCACGGAGCAAATGGCGCCGGCGGGGGTTTGTATCCCGCCATAGTTGTATTATGGTGTTTGCCTCAGAGCAATACTTAGTGCTCTGTCTGTCTTATCTCACTATCTTTGCTATCTCACAACATTGTTGCTTCCAAAACCAGCCTGCCATTCAAAGTCCAAAATGTTTCAGAATAGGAATACAGCACAGTTCACATCTGGAACAAACCTATTGTATTAGACTTATTTTTGTTAACTTTTCAGGTTTTTAATGAATTTGAAATTGAACAACATCAGGAATGTGCGTATGACCATTTGGAGGTGTTTGATGGAGAAACAGAAAAGTCTCCAATACTTGGTCGTTTGTGTGGAAATAAGATACCAGACCCCCTCGTTGCCACTGGAAATAAAATGTTTCTTCGGTTTGTTTCTGATGCATCAGTACAAAGAAAAGGCTTCCAAGCTACACATTCTACAGGTTGAACATAATCCTTATTATTTTCACAGAAAACTATTTGGAAATGTCTTGTGCACAATTTTTTGGGGGGGTCTCCTTATAAAGCAGTGAAGAGAGCAAATTGCTTTTATTTCTAATGCAGGGTAGTTGCCTGTGTTTGTAAACACTTCTGCAGTATCCTTTATAATTTATTTGTTTGTTTCATTTATTCATTTATATTCCATCTTTTTCCCGGAGTAAAACTCAAGGTGCCTCACACAAGAAAATAAGTTAAACCTAGCAATACAGTTTTAAAAACAATTAAAATCATTGCATTTAAAACAGTATTAAATTATTTTAAAAGTATACAAAAGTTATTTGCAGTGGAAGGTATAAGATAGTGAAGCTTATGTGTTTTGTAAAGATTGAATATGGTCTTCAGCTCTAGAATCATGCTACATTCTTCAGACAGAGAGAACGGGTATAATTCAGTTTTCCTTATTTAAAAAAAGAAGACCACTGTCAATAGTTTTGCTTTTGTTTTTTTCTGTCAAATATTAAATCAGGTTTCTACATAGGTCTATTTTTTTTTGTTTATACTGACCCCTGGTGACTGTTCTTATGTCTTTCTGATTGATATTCACTAATATTAGGCATTAGAGAATTAAATATGTTTGAAGCATTTTGAAACATAACTGAAACAGTCTATCTTCCTCACTTTCTTTTCCCTCTCCTTCCATTACACAGAATGTGGTGGCCGCCTTAAAGCTGAAAGTAAGGCAAGAGACCTCTATTCTCATGCTCAATTTGGTGATAACAACTATCCTGTTCAAGCAGACTGTGAATGGCTAATAGTGTCAGACCGTGGCTATCGAATAGAATTAACTTTTCAGACTTTTGAGGTGGAAGAAGAGGCAGACTGTGGTTATGACTACCTAGAACTCTTTGATGGTCATGATAAAGCTGCTCTGAGACTTGGTCGGTTTTGTGGATCAGGGGTATGTACTCTGTTAATTGTTGTGATTCTTAAAACTCTTCAGGTGAATACAAGAACTCTAGTTCAGTAATAGGTAATGAAGATGCCCATAAACAAGCATCATTTTGTTGCACCCTTCCCACATTCTTTATTACAAGACTGGGCAACTGTGGCCCCCAGATGTTGTTTTTTAGTGCCCATAATTCCCAACCATTGCCTGTGGTGGCTACTGAAATTGCAGTCCAGTGAGATCTTGAGGACTACATGCTCCTCATTCTTTCTTTATCACAACCTGTTTTTAAAATTTCTCCAAGATTAAGAAAGCAGGCTTCATTCAGTGCAATGAAAGGCTTGCTGTTTGTAAAAAGAAAATTAAAGCCCCACTCTTTTGCTAAATAAAAACATGAGGTAAATCTTGTTGAATTAATCTGTTTTGGCCTTTGTAACCTGTTTGTTCGGTAGGTCAAGATTACGTAAAGGAGAATTTTACAAATTCACCATGTTATAACATCTGAAATTTATTTCACAATTATAGTCTGAAAGTGGAAGATAAGAGATCTCCATTTGTATTTTTGTATGCTCCTGACCATCTGGCTAATTTATTGAATAAATGTTAAATTCATTAATGGTTTTTACGCATAAATTATTGTTAAAGAAATACAGAATTTCTGAGATGGAGTATGAGGCTTTCAAAAGGTGAAATTTTTGCATTTTCCTTTTTAGTATTACTTTTGACTCCTGTGTTTATTTCACTTGGGTTATTTCACTGAGGCTGCACTAACACTGCAGAAATAACCTAAGTCCTGTGGAATTCTAGGAACTGTAGTTTTTTGTTGTACCAGGGCTCTCTGACAGAGAAAGCTAAATATCTCACAAAACTACAATTCCCAGAATGCCATAGGATTAAACCATGGCAGTTAATTGGTATCAAACTGGATTATTTCTCTGAAGTGGATGCAGCCTGCTCTAGACTGCCTTAACTTAAAAAAAGAAATTTTAAAAATGAAAGAAGAAAATTCAGAACACAGCTTGCTACATAGTCAGAAACAAACTTTTCCCGAAAGTATTTTATCCCTATCAGCAGAGCAAAAACCAGCAGTTATGACTCTTCTATTGAGAAAGTCTTTTTAAAAATCCATCAGAATTAAAGATGATAGGGCTAATCCTTAAAACATTACTGACTGTTGTTTCCTGGATACCATTAATAATCTCCCCCATCTTCTTTCTGCAGCCACCTGAAGAAATGTATTCAGCAGGTGATTCGATTTTACTTCATTTTCACACAGATGATACAATCAACAAAAAAGGATTCCATATACGATACAAAAGTATAAAATATCAAGATAATGTTCACACCAAAAAATAACACAAGATCCTTAGACCACAAAACAAGGCTGAGAGAGCAATTTATGGAACGAGAGACCATGCAAAAGAAAGAGGAATGGGATTGGGGGAAAACTGTCATTATTAATATATAAATGTTTTTACACCATGAGTTCAAGTGAAGGAAAGCTGAAACATCTCACTTAAATAAATATAGTCATATTCAAGAAGAACAGACATTATGGTGGTGATGTGTGGTCTCCATACACAGCTGTCTCTGCATAGCTGGTGAAACAGTATTCCATACTTCCAAGGAGACTATAAGAGCTTTGTTCTCAGCTTGACAAGTGTCATAGTTGCCTGAATACTCAACTACTTAGATTCAGGGAACTGATCCTGCAGACTTGGCTTCATTTTAAGAAGTAACTGATGTCAAGGAGAAGAATGCCCACCATCTGCAGGTCATGCACACAAAATGCTGTCTTTATATCTTATTCTAATTGCTTTGGTGGTATATACAGGATATGATGCATACCAACAAAAATCAGGAAATGGAGAGGGGGGCAATAATTTGAGATTATTCAATACTCATAATTCATCTGTCCCATCAATGTACTAAATGTCATTAAAACAAACTGGAAATCTGTGTCTGCTAAATCATTAGTTCTTCAGAGAGTGTTGATTACAGCAACACATTGGAAGCTTTTTAACTTCATCATAATTAAAATACCTCCAGAATTTGGAAACTGTCAGTGACTTGAGAGTTTTATTATTGTTGAAGGACTCGGTATCTTCTGAACTCTTATATTTTAGATGGAGGACCATATGGAAAAGGTTCTTTTACAAGACTGCTCCAAAACTTTATGCGAAGAGAACTGAAATAACCAGAATGAGAATAATCCCAAATGTCAGTTATGGATTCAGTTTCAGTAGTAATGAACTTCTAATGTACATTTCTTTGGAAATGTTTGTGAATGAGCTTGTAATTATTTTTTCAAAACCAGTCAAAGATGGAACAAATAAGATTTCCCCCTCCCCCAAATCAGATTTCTCAAGCCATGCAGGGGGGAGCCCCAGGAGAGGGGGAGTGTTTTCTGGAAACAAGACTTTTGTGATGGCAAATCTCATTTCTATGGTGCTATTCTATGAACCTTTTAAAAATCCCCATAACCCAGATGTTCTAGAACTTTGAGCCAACAACTTGCAGATCATGAATGTCTCACTATGCCTGGCTGCATTTTAAGAAAACAGACTTTCTAAGCGTGTGAAAAGGAGAATTGGAACAGCAGCCCAAGCCCTGTGGAACAACTACTACTATTGCCTTAGAATACTTGCACATGGTCATACAGATCTTCCTGTAGATATACATCTGATTTGATAAAGAACTTGACAACCTGAACATTTTAAATGTGTGTCCAGAGAAGTGACCCTCAAGTGAATTCTCATCTGCAGAAATAGATCATCATTTGTAAATACAGTGGACTTGTTATGATGTAGAAATATGTTACTTCTAGAATCAACTCTTGTATGTGCTTTAGGCCATACATGGCTTTAGTCACAATCTATATGCATCATGTAAGTATGTATGAATGAGTGCTTTAAGAGAGTGAGAAATGTTGTGTATGAACAGACAGGTAATTTGTACTTCATGTGCCAAGTTATACCAGAATCCAGATTGACTGTAGCAACATTCTTTAATAAACAGGACTTCAATAAAGAACCAAGAACTAATGACATTTTATGTCCCCATTTCAAATAAATATTTTGATATCATTTGAAGTTGGTTGCTACTCAGCTTAGTTTTTTCCCCTTATCATGATCATACACTGGCATTAATAAATGTGTTTTGTTTTTTAAAAAAGATAAAATAAAAAATGCATGTGTATGTCTCATTGTTTGTATTTACAATTTGTTTCTGTATTGGTCTTTCATCTTCCAGATATCATACTTTTATATCTACCATCCTTTTATACCATTTTTAAGATAATTCATAAAGGTTGATTGTCATTCCTTCCTTCTATTCCAGCAATGAAGAATGGCTCTCTTATTTTCTGTTCTTGAATTAAAAAGATAGCAGCTGGAAAAAGGAGAGGTCAAGCTCAACCCCACCTTGTCTTACAGTAAAAATACAGAACAGCACATAATTTGGTGGACATATTCACATTTCTCACTGAAACCCTTTTGAGTCCCAAAGTGGCAGGGAGGCTTTGCATTGTATACTCAGCTATGTCCTGTTATAGTGGCTATGAGTACCTTGTGGGTATTCTCTGCTATGAGGACAGTGACAAATAGGGGACAAATGTAGTCTGCCACTCTGGTCCTCATTTTAACACATTATGTGGCTTTAAGATACCATAATTTATTCCTTTCTCTGACACAAATGTTCTTGATACTGAATTTGCATCACTGTACTTTTCTATGAACTCTCCCCCCCCCCCTCCAAAATCTGTTTGAAAGATGCAGGCAGTACAAAGTGCCACCTAAACACTGTGTGTTAAAACCAGTTGTCAGTCCACATTAGAGTAGAATCTAAAATCTCCAATGATTTCCACTGAAGGAAAGAATTATGGCAGAAATCCTGCATCTGGATGTTACACTGGAGATCATTGGAGGGATGAGTGGGAACACTGATCTACCAGGTCATGATCAACAAAAGAGACTCCTGTTTCTCGTACTGGCTGCCACCCGGTAAGTCAGGATTGGATGGGGTCAGGCTGGGAGACACTACTTAGCTACATAACTGAAGTAGTTATACAGCTAAGTAGCTCATCTAGAATACTGGCCATTGCTTATTGGAAAGTGTTTGTTAATGATTGTTGTGGACTTGGGTCTCCTATATAAGGAACTGTGTACTGAGTGATTTTTGTATTATAAGAGGATGGGAAACTTGGCTGAAGAATGTTACCAATTTGTCACAAAGTGACTAAAAGTTCTTCAAACTACCTGTTAATCCAAAGGCATTTAATTCTCTTTGATTTGAGAGAACTGAAACATAGTTGAAGAGTTGATATTTACTCTTTATGCTGACCTCCTTTGCCTATGTACTTGTGTCAGTGTTAATAGAATGCTTAACCCAATTACAGCTGTAGTCACCAAAAAAAAAAGACTTCAGTGGAATGTAACACTAAGAATAATTTTGTATTACAAGCGTGGTTACATGCAAAGTTTCTCTGCAGTCAGCTATCTGGAATGGAAAGGCCATCAACTCTTTCTTGAGAGGAGAATATGGTCTCATCACTCCATGCACCTGACTTCTTTGAATCTTAACACAGGCCTTGCTGGTCACTTTTGGTCCAGGTACGAATTGTTGTCCTCCAATTTATGGTGAGGGCCTTTTTGCCTATTCCATGCTGGAACAGAGTGGTGAGTGTTGGAAGCTCAGGTTAATCTGTTGATATTTGGTCAATGGAAGATTTCAGTATATGTGTTGTCAGGTATGGTCTTAGAGCACAACATGATCTCACACAGGTTCTGAGTATGCATGACCTTGGCAAGAGTGTGTCTTAGGCAAACCAGAGTCAAAAGAACACATAAGAATTGAAATATATACAATAACTGTTCTGGGAAATAGCAAACACAATGGTAGAACTTTGTAAGTGGCAAACAGCACATGTAGAATATAAATATCTTAACAGCACAGTTGCTCCAGACCCAGGAAACATTAACTCAAATGTACTAATTCATAAAGCTGAGAGGATTTGGAATTAATCTAAAATCAGGTGGTTGAAAAGAAGAGGGGAAGAAGAGGAGTGGTCAAAAGGTAGATGCTATATAATTCCCTAAATCATACTTGTAGCAGAGAAAGAGGGGGACAGATTGTGTGTATGTGTGGGGGGTTGCAATGTGCAGGGAAAATACTTCCTGAAAGATATGTTTTTGTTGTTAATTGCTGTCAAGTCAACTTGGACTTTTGGTGATGCCATGAATGAGACATCTCCACCCTTCCATCAACAACTCTGCTCAGGTCTTGGAGATTCAGTGCTGAGTCTATCCATTTGGAAAGCAGTCTTCCTCATTTCCTGTTGTGTGCCTGCAAGTCATTTCTGACTTATGGAGACCCCCAAGATGAGCCTATCATGGGGTTTTGTTGGTAAGATTTGTTCAGAGGGGATTTGCCATTGCCTTCCTCTGAGGCTGAGAGAATGCAATTTGCACACGGTCATCCTGTGGGTTTCCTTGGCTGAACAACAATTCAAACCCTGGTCTCAAACCATAGCATTCTGGATCTCTGCCTTCTATCTTGCCAAGCATAGTTCTCTTTTCTAATGAGTTTAATGTTGATTCATTGGCATTTAATTCTCTTTGATTTGGGTTAACTGAAACATACTTGAAAAGTTGATATTTACTCTTCATGCTGACCTCCTTTGCCCATGTCTTATGTACTTGTGTCAGTGTTAATAGAATGCTTAACCTGATTACAGCTGTAGTCACCAAAAAAAATACGTCAACTGAATGTAACATTACAGACAGTTTTGTATCACAAGCATGGTTACATGCAAAGCTTCTCTGCACTTAGCTATCTGGAACAGAAAGGCCATCAACACTCTCTCTCTAGAGGAGAATAAAGTCTCATCACTCCATGCACCTGACTTTGAATTTTTGCACAGGCCTTGCTGGCCACTTTTGGACCAGGTAGGAATTGCTGGTAACTTTTGGACCAACTAGGAATTGTGTCTTCTCATGATATGGCCAAAGTATGACAGTATCAGTTTAGCCATTTTGGTTTCTAGAGGGCAGGATTTAGGGGTGGCAAAAGTTATATCTTGGGCCTATTGGACCTTCCTATTGAGATAGTGGAGATCACTGTAGTGGTTGAAGTAGTAGAAAGAAGAGGACAAGCTAATAAATGTCCCCTAAGAAGTCCAGGATTTTAAGAAAGAGAATGAGTTCACAAGATTCTCTGAACAAAATCTCAGATTCCAAAGGGCCTGCGCCTAAGTCTCTTATTAAAAACCTATAAATCTCATGGCAGGCTCTTTGAAAGCTCATTCTGCCAATTACTTTCAGTTAGTCGCAAAGGTGCTATCAGATCTCTCTATGTACTTATTCTACAGATTAACACAGCTATATCTTTGAATTCTACCCATGAGAATTATGGTTTTGGTGGCATGCCCTTGGCAAAACGGGTGTTTAGAGGAGAGTCCAGTCTTTTAGGCTTTTGGCTTTTCCCTGTAAAAGGTCTTCAAGCCAATACTTTTCTTTGCATAGACAAGAAATTAAATATTTTTATTCATATGCTAAGTAACCAACTTTAAAGCTTAACAATGCAACCAAAGAAATTTTTTTGAGCATTTTCCCTCACAATTTTTTTATAATGTTTCAGCTGTGTAATGTGCATTTCTCATCATCAAAACAGAGATAAAGAAACTGTGACACTTCAAATGTTGAATTGCAACTCAAATCTACTTTCATTGGTTGTATTGGCTAGAGCTGACTTGGGGTTGTAGTCGAAGGATGTCTGGAGAGGTACACATTCCCTGACATAACATAAAACAAGTTCATAAATGATCATTTTGAACTCACACTAGTATTTGCTTTTGCCTCAAAAAACTAGTGGGCTTGTCCTTTCCTTGGAGGCTCAGGGCAAAGAAAGAATATACAGGCTGAGTCTCTCATACCTGAAATACTAGTGACCAGAAGTGTTTTGGATTCTGGAGGCTTTTTAATCTTGGAATATTTGCATATACACAATGAGATATCTTGAAGATGGGACCCAAGTCTAAACATGAAATTCATTTATGTTTTATATATAGTTTTGTCATACATAAAAATTCCAAAAAAATAATAATATTAAAACACCCAGTAACAACAACTAAAAATCTTGTAATCGTCGTGCAAGAAAGATTCTAAATTCTATACACAGGGAATTGTTGCAGAAGAGCTCGAGGAATACTAGTACTGAATGCATGAAATAGATGTTTAAATCACTTGGGTGAGTGATTCAAATACATACAGTAATCCACTAGATTTTAGGAATACTCTGGCAAACCTAAAAGTGATTTTCTGTGAATAGCATATCAATGAGAGTAGTACTGATTTTAAAAAGTAGATGGATCTCAAAATGCTGACAGTATTGAAAATTATTTCTTCTTGGCCACACAGTCCCATCAACCTTTCCATCCCATAGACTGTCTGTCAGGTACCTGTTGCCCAATTTTGCAAAAACAGAATAATGTCCTTTGTTCTGAAAGGCTGATTTGAATTGGAGACTTTTCTATGTACCATTTGGAGACTTGCTTAATTTTAAACATTTCTTCATTTCTAATTTTACAAATATGCAGTAATATATAAAACAGTATGGATTACAGAAGGTGTGGGTTGTTGGGTTTTTTTCAGCCTCTACATCCAAGCAAAACTATGAGTTAGCTGCCTTGAGGGATTTACTGTTGAGTATCTTAAAGGGGAAAAAAAATTAAAATACAACTTAGAACTCTGACAAGAAGTTTGAATTTATTATTAGCTGCAGGATATTAAATTACAGTCAGTTCTGGAGAAAAAGGTTCCCATTGCCTAGCAAAATGGTTTACAAGGATCTGGAGAGTATTAATAGTGGAAAAATTTAAGGATATTAAGAAATGTCCATCCAAAATGGCTGATGGCTCCTAAGTATTGAGGAAAATCAGACATATTTAAATCATGCCAGAATGGCCAAATAAATATCTTTTTAAAACATACTATAGACCACAGAGTAATTTCCATGTTTCCCTCTTTCCAGATGTAAGATTTTCTTTTGATACTGCATTTATGACTTTCCCCGTTTTTTAAAAAGTTAACCATTAACTTTTCTCTTACCATTGATATTCCAGATTACGATTTGCAGTTTGAAGACTTGTGTTATGTGTTTTCAAAAACCAGCATTCAGTTGGGTTACTTAATACTATATTTAAATCTGACAGTATTGATTTAAATTGATATGGTCCAACTGGCTTCATTGAAGTGAAGGGCATAAAACTAAGCAACACTGACTTCAGAATAATTTTTGTCAGGATTTAAATGTGCTTAAAGATTGTGGCACTAATGTGCTTAAATGCAAGCCATCTGGATCAAGGGATTTCTTAGCCAGACAAGTGCCATGACTCAAAACATTCTGAACCTTGGACTTGAGTAATGTCAATTGATGGTACAATTTATGCACTATAGGAAGCTTCCATAAAAAAGAAAGGATGATATATTAAACAGACAGACAGATAGATTATGGTCCTAGACCAGTCAAGAAGGAATTATAGAAAAACAGCCATCTTAGCAAAGAAACATTTAACAATATTAATAGGCCAGAGTAGTTTATGTAGTACTTTGCCTAAAACTCCCTAATTTTTTTCCATTTTTTCCTGTTCACTGGCCTAAGGAACAAAGGAAAACTGTTGCTCTCTGTGACAGATAGAGGTTGCCTCTGTCTTTTCTTTTTCTTTATTCTTCATCTGAGGGAGGCCATTTTCCAACATTTTATTCAAAATCCCTAAGGTCACTAAATAAACACTGTTATTTTTTAAAGTGCAACAGAACTAGGTTTCTGTGACATGACCTAGTTGGTTTCTTATAAGCATACGTAAGTCAGTGTTGGAATATGGCCCAGGACTTTATGTCATCTGATCATCTGCATTTTCAGGACAACAGTTTTCTCTCAAAAACGAACGTCATAAACATTATGTGTCCCAAAAGCAAACCCTGACTTTAAAAAAAAATTAATCCAATTTACAAAAAATATATCCTCCCTTGTCCTGGTATTAACTGTTTCTGGTGAAGGATCTCATTTAATTCTTCCCTCAGTTGTGCTAAGCCATTATTTCTGACATGTCAAATTATATGAAGATTTTTTTCTTGAAAGGCTAGTACTTCCACTTTCTCCATGTTTCCAAAAACATTTCAGTCATTTCCTATGGATTGTCAAAGATGCTCTACAAAATGCTATTTTTAAGGGGGGCAGCCATGCTAGTGCTTCATCAGAGATACAGAACTTATGATAGGTCAAGATACAAAGTATGCCTCCATGTGTAGTCTTTAACACAATTATGGAGCCTGATAATGCCATCCACAACATCAGAGGGTTAAATATACCTGCATGTTTCTCTATGTGATATATACCATCATATATGCTTTCCTGCACTCAGCATTGGACAAATTTTCTGCAAAATGGACACAAATCAGACATGAGAAATGGCAATATTGGAGCACCAGTGGGGGACACATTTCAGTCTCCCTGGACTCTTATCAATTACATTCAGGTGGCCTTTTTAGAATCAGAGTTCAAAGCAGAAAAGTTCAAAGCAGGGTTCCAATGTCACATAGCTGAATAAGAATTTATTAGGAGATTAAACCATGACTGAGATTTTGCTTAATGCTGGCAAAGCGTACTTAGGAGAAACAGTAAAGACTTTTCTCTTTGCTCAGATGCTTCTTGCAGTATGCAACAACAGCCAGAGGACTGCTGAGTGTACCTCCAGCTCTCCACCTATTGATGGGCTGCAGAGGTGACTTCAGGCTTATTATGGCTGCATTTGAGCATGGAGGAAAGAAGAAACATCCTCCAATGTAAGGATGCTCCTTCCTCAGTGTTCAGGAGCAGCCAAAAGGAGCCCAGATTCATTCCCATAGTTGAACAGGAGCTGTGAATATACATCTGGACCTGGAAAACCCAGCTGGCCCTGGGGATGACTAGAGGGAAGTTAACAACAAAGTCAAATGTATGGGCTAATGGATGAAACGCAGAGAGAAGAAAAATGGCAACTGGTGAGAATGATGCAGCAAGAGAGTGTGTGTGATAAAACAAGCAAAGATGTCACCATAATGCAAGCCAGTGGTTAGTTAGTACAAACATGCAAAGTTTCCTAACTCTAACAGTGGTCTTTTGATGGTATAATTCATTTGAGTTCATCCATAGGAGTGGTGGGTAAATATAATATAATATAATATAATATAATAAATATAATTATAGTCACACACACACACCCAACTGCAGACTTGCCATCCATGGATTTGAGCAATCGTGGCTAGCTCTGCCCCATTCACCCCAATGGCAGTGTATGCATGTGGTTGTGCTGCAGCAGTGATGCACATTGCACACTGCCATTAAAACCAATGAGACATAAAAACACACTGGCAGATCTGTCTGAGGAAAAGGACAAGATGTCACCTCCTCCCCATTGACCAGCATTGCAATCTGACTTCAATACTGGTTGGCAGGATATTGTCCTCAACCATATCTTGTATATATTCATCACACACAGATCTGTCTTCTAATAAAAGGAAACAGCTGAAAGCCACTTTCCCAACAGTTTCTCTGTGATACCTGAAGCAGCTGCTTTGTTCTGCCTAATGGCAGGGCTGGCCCTGCCAATCAGCATACATACTGAGAGTGTTCCCCCCTCCAAAAAAAAACAAAAAACCCACCTGGTGTTATTGCAAAAAGATGGTATCCCTCACTTAGATACAGTGGGATGCACATGGAGCAGCTAGGGATGTATGAGTTTTTTTAGAGGAAAATTGCATCCCCACAAAGCTTTTGAAGCAGTAGTTCATCTCTTTTTTTTTGGGGGGGGGGGATGGACAACAACCTCACTCAGGTGATTCCTTACTCAGTATGCTGTGTCTCACCAAAAGGTAATCCTGGGTCAAAAGCGTAGTGCTCCCAGTGCTTCTGAAACAGCTGCCAAGAGCTGAAGTGTGGCAAGGTGGGAAATAGTAAAGGTTCTGCTTTTGGAGAAAAATACTGGAAGTACTTTGGAAATGGGGGGATGGAAAGTCTGGCAAAGTGGAGAAGAGAGGATGTTGCTTTTGCCTGGCTAGGAGGGAGAAGGTGGAGGATGATGGGGAGGGGGGGAAGAAGGTGGATCCTTCCTAATCAGATTGAAAGTGGAAAGGTTTGTAATGATTGAAATGCAAATTCTGGCAAAGTATGGGAGGTGTAATGTTACTTTTTCTGGCTTTGTGGGGGGGGGAGAATAAGGGGATCTTTCTTTTATGCTGATGAGGGTGCTAGCATTGCAAAGGTTTGGAAATGCAAAAGGAGATGAAAGAGAGGCAAGCACATGCACGCCTCTCCAACCCCTCCCTGCTGCCCTGTAACTGGAGGGGGAGCGATTATTTGCAAAATTTTCACATTGGTGAGGGTCCTTTACCCCTAACCCCCGTGAATACAGAGGGATGACTGTATAGTAAAACCTCATCCATGTCTACTTAGGTTTGCATGCTTCTTGAGAATGTACTGCCAAGCACAATAAAGACTAATATGGTGGAACTGTGGAATTTCCATACATGACACCACAACCCAGCACACTTTCTTTGTTAAACCATAACTAACCTGTTCAGATAGACAACAGCACATGAAACAGCCCCAAATTATGAAAGCATCAAAATGTCAATTTTGATATCACTGCACACAGTCATACTGCTTTTGAAACACTTCTGACCTTTCCTTAGTGGAACAGTCTGTCTTTAATTTTAAAAAGTTCTGCTCTTGTGTGCTTGAAAAGCTTTTAGTAAACCACAAAATGTATCAGTGTAATTCTATAGTGGATTTATAACTTACTGAGAGTGCTTCAGCAACAGACAAAGATGCAAGTGTTACAGTGCCAAAACTAAACTCAGTCCTCACTAATTTGGATTCATTCCAGCTATATAACTTAACTTTCTTCAGATATGTACCCCTATGCATTCTTTTCCCATGGGAGTCATCAGGTACTTTCCTATTCTCCATATTTATGGAAAAGGTTTGCCCGGGAGACTTGCATTATATGATGCTTTTATTTATATTATCTTGGGCTCCTGATAGGAAACAAATGTGATTAGAGCAATAGAATATGCCTCCTGCATAAATGTGTTAATGTGTAAGTCTTACTGTTCTGCTACAGCAATTCACCCTAACCATACAAAGCAGTTGTTGCTATTATTTGCCATCAACTCAGCTTTGACTTACAGCAAATTTATGAATGAGAGATCTACCTTACCCTGGTCACCAGTTGCTCTGCTCAAGTCTGAAAAATTAGGGCTGGGGCTTCCCTTACTAATTCCACCAGTCTTCTTTTCCTACTGTCTTCCACATTGGAAAATATTGTCATCTTTTCAAATGCTACATCTTTTCATGATATATCAGATGTATGATACCCTAAGTTTAATCATCTTGGCTTCTAGCGAGTGTTCAGGTCTGATTTACTCAAAGACACACTCATTTATCATCTTGGTAATTTATGATATCCATAGAACCTTTCCCAGAACTACATTTCAAATAAATTGATTCTCTTCCTGACAGCTTTTTTCACTGTTCAGAGTTCACAACCGTTTTTTCTGGGTTCTTTTTGATGCAGAGGGACACCACATGATTTGGCTGCTGCAGTGTCCCTCGAGAAAACAGGCAGCTCCAGCCCACCCTTTTGGGGCAGTCTGTCGAGCCCTTTAGTCTCAGCAGTGGCAACTATTCATGGTCTGGATGAAACAGCTAGTGTTCAGTATTACTCTTGTGGGGGGGAAAAGTTATTAAATGGAGCCAATGCTGTGGCTTGTCATGTCCTACTGGGAGGAAGCTTTCACAAAGATGGAAGACAAAAAGCAGAGGCAGATAGGTTCCAGGCTTCAGTCAAAACAAGAGGAGGCTGTTAGCCCTATCCTGAGAGCCAAAGCTGGGGGGCCCTTTCAAACAACACAATTGTAGTGCTCTGATTCCAGCTTAACTGCCATGGTTCCATCCTTTGAGACCTTTCAATTTGCATTTTAGGGATGGGGGTTTAGAATGCTCTCCAATGAGCTTCACCAAAGAACAAACCCCAGGATTTCACAGGATGCAGTAGGATCAGAGTGCTATAATTTTGTTGAGTAAAAGAGCCCCAGGATCAGTCAATGTACATTCTGAAAAGCAGAAATTAGGAATATTGCACATGAACACTGGAAATTAAAGTAGCAACAGTAAAGATTCAAGGCTGGCTTTAATAGGCTTTATAAGGGAAACCCTGAGCTAATTAAGCCATCTGACCATAAACTGGCACAGCCAAGGCCATCTTTTTACTGCAAGGCAACAGATCTATTATCCCTGCTCAGCCTTATCTGACATCCCTGGTTCTTTTGTTTATTGACTTTTGTCTTTTCCTTAGACTAGATTTTCTACCAGCTCCTTATTTAGCTTTGGATTTTCCAGAAAGTGTATCTACACTGATGGGAAAACTAGTACCCACCTTTTAGCCACAACACATTTTTCTGGTCTTCAGTGACCTGCTTAACACCACACTCACCATGGCAAGATTAGAGTAAGCTGCCACACATTTTCCTCAGATGAACTCACATTGGTATAAAATGGCAGTTTTATGAGGGTCACATCATTTTCAGGAAAATATAGAATAAAAGGCAGTTCTTTTAAAATCAGATTTTCAGTGAAAAGCCTTGAAAGAAAGAAAGATAGTGGAAGGGGATTGAAGGAAAAGGGGGTAATGGAAGGAGATTATGTTATTTTTTGAGAAGAATTCTCTTGCACCAATTAAAAAAAATATCAAGAGATCTTGTTTGGTTAAGAAGTTTCATTGTTACTTATCCTTGCTTCAGTGACTTCCTTTTTTTTTTTTTTTTACTATTTGAGATATATGTATGCACATATATAATATGCACACACATACAGATGCCTCCGCTTTTTCCTATTACTGATGTTGTGACTCTGTGTGTGTGTGTGTGTGTGTGTGTGTAGATATGGAATTGAATGTAAATAAGTGATTGTACTTTTAAATTTTATTTGTTTAATAAAATTATTTTAAAAAAAGCCTTGCATTGCCTGTTAATCATCACAGATGTATGCCTGGCTCCTAGCAGCTATGAGATGATGGCACATTTTTTGACCAGCATAAACATGGACTCAACTTTTTATGCTCAGACCCTGCATTGCATTGGCTATGGCTCTGCTATTATGGAACTTGTATGTTTAGCCCTGTTTTGGCTTCATTTCTGCACTGCCTGCTGTTTTCAGTCACAGGTGCACCTGCACGGCACTCACCAGCTGGAAACAGGACACAGACCATGTTCAATATGAAATATTTTGCCCTCCTGAAAAAAAGGCTGACAACCAGGGAATTAAACTTGCCACAAAATTATTCTCATTGCTGGTTCTCTTGATCTTCAGGGACTGCCTGAAGGAAGAGGTCCCCCCTCCTCAACTGTCATCTTGGCCTCAGAGGGAGCGATCAGGCAGACCCAGCAACATCAGGGACTGCCTGAAGGAAGAGGCCCCCCCTCCTTAACTGTCACCTTGGCCTCAGAGAGAGCGATCAGGCAAACCCAGCAACATCAGGGACTGCCTGAAGGACGAGACTTCTCCCTCCTTGTCACATTGTATTTTGTATTTATTGCAATTTTTTACTGTACACCGCTATGATCATTGCGGAATAGCGGTCTATAAATAAAATGTATTATTATTATTATTATTATTATTATTATTATTATTATTATTATCTCTTTTAGCAATGTGTTATGTTCAAAGAAGATAAGCAGTTGTACTCAGCAGTGTAATCATTTAGCCTATGATAAGTGATACAAGTACCACTGCAGGGCTTCTAAAACATCACAGTCTTTCTTTCTATTTAACACTCCATTCACTTGTGCTTACTTCTACTGCAGATGTATACAGTTGTTCAGGTATAAAGCTGCATGGGTTGGTTAAATAACTGTGGAATTACACTCTTCTTTTGCAGTTAAGCACAGAATCTACTATAGCATAACATTTTCTCCATTATGTTTTCTCCATTTAACTGCCAACTTGGAGAAAACATCTTGAAAATACAGGAGCACAAGAAGATCTCTTCCGATCCAAATCAAACTTCTGTCTTGATTCATCTGTTTCAGTACTCTTCACTTATTCCAGGACACTCGGACAATCTGTCGAAGGGCAAAATACCCATCAATCAATAAAGCAATCCCTTGGTGGGGGAGGGGGTCAAGGAAATTCCATGCTGGAGTCACCACCACTTCTCTTCCTATTCCTCCCAGGCTCCAGCCCTTCCTACAAAACCTTAAAGCAGGAATAAGCATTTTTGTCTTCTCTGAGACCCTAGAAGCTTGCATCATACTGCTGAGGCTGCCATTTTGCACAACCAAAAATGACATTTCATCATTCTTAATCACTTTTGTGGGGAATTCTTCACTTTCAGGGTAGGTTCTCTCCAAAAGAACACATTTGTGTGTTTGAGACCAGGTTTTTTTTTCTTTTCTTTTAGATGAAATTATTTTTGGTGTGCCAAGGTTTGGAGAGATCACATGGGACCACCAGAAGGACTACTTATGGCCCATGGGCTACATGACTTCCAACTCTGCCTCAAAGGCAGAATTTTTTGGCTTGGAATCTAGCACTTTGTTGGCATGCTGGACATGCTCTTGACACAGGCATTGTAGAGCTCTCAGGATGGATGGGTCATCACATTGTTAGAACTAGGTTCAGACACCACCAATATTCATCTGAATTCAGGAGATTCAGTTCAAGGTCTTTTAGCACAGAGGCCTTCATTATCTTGAGTGCTGTAGTTCCATTTCAGTGCTTGGACTGGTGTCTCCTCCACTGGCATCACTGGTTCCTCAACCTCTGAATCTCTCCCCAAGTTACTACTGAGGTTAGGACAAATGCCATGGGCAGAGAAGAATGTCTACTGAATCCAGTGGCACCTCAGCTACCACCCAAGAATCAGAGGACTACACTCTAAATCCCTCCTTAAAAGCCCTGCAAGATAGTGATAAATTATATTATTTACCATAATTTATTATTAAGTTGTCAAATCAAAAATTCAGGTTATTGATCTATAAGAGTAATTGTCTACTTATCCCATGGCTGTCATTCTTTCCTAACAACAATGGCTGCATTGGATAATTTCCCAGTGGCAGGATTGGCTCACTGTTTATATGACCTTGCACAGTAGTTGGAAAGAGTGTGAAATATTTGTTAAAAGGCTCTATGGATTCAGAAGTAGACATGCTTGAGAGCATCTGAAAAAGCCAGCTAGGTTATGGAGCTGCAAAACATGTTGGTCAGCAATCTCAAGAACCACATACAAATGAAAGAAAGAGAAGCAAGCAGTACATCCACACTCAGACTTATTCCCAGATGCTTCATTATAGCTGTTGAATAATTTCAGCTGAGATGTCTGGGGAAAGAATTGAGGTCATCTTCTTGCAAACATTAGCATGGAGCATCCCTAATAATTAATGCATGTTGGTTCACATATGTCAGTGATAAATGTCCCATCAAACCTTCCATTAAAAATGAGGTTGCATGATTCTTTTGAAAAGAAAATGTAGCATGCTGTGAATAGCACAACACAGATGGGTTCGCTTATAATGTGTCAGACATGGTAGCAGTTGCTTTTTCTGACAGCAGGAAATGAATTCTGTTAGTTTAAAGACATGAAAGCTAGGTGAAAGGTTATATCTTTGAATTTGTTGACTGTTTGGAATAGATAATAACATTTGTAAAATTCATATTTATTTATTTTGGAGGGGGTGGGGTTTGAAATTCTATGAAAGAGCATGAAACTATTCTGAGTCAAAGAAGGAGACTTTTCTTTTTATTTCCATTACAAGTCCTTGGGATATGATATGATAAAATATATTTAAGATAATATCTCTTTCAGGTGTTGACAATAAAAGAGGCTGGGTGGCAAAATAGGCATTGGCCAAGATCCAATAAACACACTATTGGAGCAGAAGTCTCTGCTAGTATACCTGCGCTGTGTAACAGTGAACAGTGACCAAATTATCAATGGGGAATTTAATTAGCTCAAGGTCACGAGAGGAGGCCTGTTACCACACCTCAGATGGGATCGCCCCTTCGATCTGTATACCAGGAACTAGAAATCCAGAAATGAGGCAGAGGCTCTAAGTACAATCATGTCTCTTTTATTGGAAAGAAGGATTCAAACATACAGGCACATACGCTCACACATTCATACAAGACTCAGGAAATAACGTGGTAAATGTGGAATAGATATTAGGCTTGTCTAACGGAAATGCTCACCTTATGTAGAAGTTCTGTCTTCCAATTTGTGTGTGTGGGTCTGCAATTCTGGTTAAGCAGGCCAGTCAGAGAGAGCGACTTTAAAACTGACTTAGCTGTTGGCTACCAGCAATGAATGACTGGCTTGGCTGCAGTGGATGGCTGACTGCAGCTGAGAGTGACTGGTAGCAGCCCAGAGTGGCTGGTAGCAGCAGCCAGTGGCTGGCCGCAGCAGCTCTCCCAAATTTGGGAGACCCTTTTAGGGTTTAACTGGATCTCCAGACAAAGGGGTAATCAAAGGAGACTGTTTGATGTGTATTTCACATCTTCCCCCCAAATGTTTCATCTCCCCAAGTTTCCGACAGACCAGGGACCCAAATGGCTTTGCAAATGTTATTCTTTTGATTCACCTGGCTCCCCCTCAATCACAAAGAGAGACACTTCCTTGAGACACATGATAGCATCTTTCCTGAGAGCACTTAGCAGCTCCTTGCATAATCTCATCCATTTCCAGGGCTGGGAAAGGAAATTTGTTTACATATCAAAACCTATGGCTTCCCTTTGTTTCAGTGGGAGATCACGTGCTAGGGCCATATAGCTGCTCAGGTCAAGATGCACTTTTGATATCAAGATGCAAGCCAGGGATTATAATTTAGATATATTAAAAAGGTGTAGATCAATGCCTATCAGCTGCAGGTGGGAGAAGACATGGAACTAACTTCATCTTCTCTTTCTCCACAGCTGTACAGCAGGAGCCAGGTGGGAGTGCTTCCTTATTGCATATGCAACCTCTGGCCACTGGTCAGCTATAAAGGTGCATTTTGGCTGTTCTTGCACACTTGACAAAGAAAGAGAAGCTTCCATCCCCTGAATACGGCAATTTGTTCATTCCATAGGTGTGTGACGACAACCAGAACAAACCAGGACACACCTCTGCAGGTGAGCAGTAGCTGGCAAACAAGTTACAACCAAGAACTCCTCAGCTGCTGTTGCACACCCGGGGAAGGGAGGTGTGCCTTTATGCAATATTCCTCACAGTGTAACCAAGGTCCATGCCAGCATATGTCAGTTACATGATCTTGGCTGTGGTCAGCCCCACTTCTGGTTGACCCTGCTTTTTGCCTCACCAATTGTAGTAGGCATCACTCAAACAGTGAATATGTCTTAATGGAGAAATGGCAACTGGCAAATGCCCTTGAATCCAAACACTGGGGACTGTCTATGGTTTCTAGTTCTGTTTTTACTCATTTTTACACTCTTATTCCATTGCTTCTCCAGAGACCTCTTAATGACATTGCATGGTTTCCTTCCTTTTATATTAGCAACAAACTTGTGATAAAGGGTGAAAGAAAGAGTTTTTGGAACACAGCGAACGTCATGGATGAATGAAGATTTGAACGTAAGATCTCTTGATTTTAGTCTGGAACTTTAAAGACTACCATATGTAAGATGTTGGTCTGGAGAGTGACCAAGTACAGACTATTCTGTTAGAAAGTTTATAACAGACTATTATTCACAGTAAGCAGGAAGTAAGGAAACCAGTAATCTCACACAAGGGAAGAGAATGGAGAACATTATAACCCCAAGGCTGGCTTATGAAATCTCAAGTCATCATTTGGTTTTGTTTGAAGTGAAACCTTTTTCAATATTTCCATTATTTTTCCAATTTATTTTTATTTGTATCTTACCACATGGTCCAATGGGGCCCTTGGTATGGTTTATAAAATTACAACAATCAAATCATATAGTTGGAAGGGACCTCAAGTACAGATTTCTACAGCTAAAGCACTTCTGAGAAGTGGCATTCGGCCACAGTTTAAAGACCTCCAAGAAAGAGAGTCAACAGTCCAAACCAATAGCAAACATGATTAGAAATAGCAACTAATATGCAATAAAAAAGATCAAAATTTAGAACATTCCTATATACTTCCATGTTTTTGAAAAGGCTGTTTCAGGCCTAAACAAGGCATGAGGCTGAAAAAGCCTTTAAATCAACCATGAACAGAATACATATTTTGCATTATGGTCAAAAAAGTACAATATGTGCAAAAGAACATACACATGTGTGTGACACCAACATGATTTCAGCCATTATATTGATCTTTGTGTATATCATTGATTTATTATATATTAAATTTTTCATCAATTTCAGTGAATGTATTGTAATAAAATGTATTTAATATACTTCAATTAGAATCTTAGGTGGGATACAGACGGGCAGGGGAAGACGTCTTGGAGGTGTATTCTGCTGAATACGGAGCCTCCAGACCGCCCGCCCTGGGGGCGTGTCTCAGGTGTTGGGGCTTCCACACGGGGGGCAGTGAAGACGCCTCACCTGGGGCCGTTTCTGACCCGCAGTTTCCATACCGCCACCTCGCAGGACGCTGCAAAGAGAGAGGCAGCTTCCTCACGGGCGGCCAAAAATGGTTTTTTTTTTCTTTTGCCGGCTGGCAGATGCGCAGCTGTGCAGCTGCGGCGCTCAGCACCGGCGGCAGAAAGCATATGTGCACATTTAAAGCACCCAAGCCCCTTTAAACTTTTTCCCCCGCCCTGGCCAAGAACAAAGGTGGTCTCCTGCCAGCTGGTGATCAGCTGGTGTTGGCATCCTTGTCCGCTTGCACGTTGCCAGTGTCACCAGCATCATGGATGCCTCCTCTCCTTTGGTCCCTGCGCTCCTGCTGAATCTGCAATGCAGAGCCACAGCTGTCGCCGCTGCCACCGCTGTCCCCCTGCCATCCCCCATCACCTCCTTTGTACATATGTAAATATTTAAAGTTTTAACGTTTTTTATTGTTAGGTGAAAATGGCGCAGGAATGTGTGTGTAGGGGTGCACTTTAAATTCCAAACTTTCCACGATTCTAGCAGCGCATGCGTACATGCAGCTCTAGGGTTAGGGGTAGGGTTAGGGTTAGGGTTACGAGTCTTAAAATGCACTGCAGCTGTGCTGCAGCTTCCATACCTGCATGGCAGCTGACGCTGCAATTAAAGCCTGACTGCAAACTGCGCATGTTCCAGGACCCCGACTCATTATGTTACGCAGCAGACACGGAGCTTTTAAATGGGCAACTTAAATTAGCGGCGTAGCAATTCTGGCGTACCGGTGCAGCAGCTTACAGACGGAGATGTGCATCTGCGCACTATATAGAAAAGAAGCGAGGAAAAGCAGCACCTTTTAAATGCCGCTTCTTCCCGCTTGGGGCGTGCAGGCGGCGTGTTCATGGCGGCATTCAGGTAAAGGCCGTCTGAAGGCTATACCTTCATGACGTCATGAACACACCCCTTTTTGCCCGTCTGTATCCCGCCTTAGTTTCTTTGATTGGGTAGTCACACAACACTAGGAAATCAGCAAAAGATCCCACTGCCATGGACTGTGAGAGAAGGCCTGCCTAAGAAAAGTGTAAACTTGAGTCTGGAACTTTTAGCCCCAAATTTCATTTTGGGTAACACATAACTAAACAAAAACCAATTCAGTAAGTGAATATATCTCCTTGTACATAAATATGATACCTTTGAAATGTGCTTTCAAAATGTTCTAATGGTTCATTTCTTACCATCCCTCATGAATGCTTCTAAGAAGTCTCTTTCACTTGCCAGCATCATGCAATTTACTCACTTAAAATATGAAATTCAAAAAGGTGGGGCTTTAATTTGTGCTGCTCCATTGATGCAAAACTCTCCTAATGGCTCCATACAGACAGGCCAAAATAAAGCTGCTTTGGGTCACTTTTGAGGTATGCTGTTTCAATGATGCATGCCTATTAAGAATCTGGAAACTGTGCCAAAGTTGCACTCTAATCCTCAGGACTGGATTGTGATTTTGGCATGGCTTCCGGACTCTTAGTACACATGCATCATTTAAACAGCATAGTTCCAAAGTGACCTGAAGCAGCTTTATTTTGGCCTGTCTGTATGGGACCAATCTATAGTATTTTTCCAGTCTCATGATTAGAGCTAATGTAAAGCTGAATGGAGCATTTGCAAATAAAAACTCAGTGAACCTAGGAAGTATTCTTTTCCCAGTTTAGGATTCTCAGTTTCTCACAAATGCAAATTGAGATGTAACATTCATTTCTAAGCAAAATGTTAATTCAATTCTAAGCACAATGCAATCTAATTTGGAAATAGTGAGGCAACGTCAATTGCCACATGAGCAGACTTCTGTTCATGTTGCTCTTCTTAACCTGCCTCCCTCATGGACCTCCACAAGTACAGAAAGTTTCCCAGTCTACTGGACCAGGTTCTGGAAGCTACAGGTGAGGATGGAAATTTCTCCCATCACTAGTTTCTATTATTTTGGCAGAGAGACAGCATTGGACACAACTCTCAAAATCCAATGTTTGAGGTCTTAAGTAGCCATAAATTGTTTGAGCAAGGCTATTTAAATTGTCTAACGAACATATCATCTTAAAGGAAATTACTGGTCAATATTAAGTCTGAATGTGTCTTACTGGGGAAATAAATGTATCTTACAGTGAATCTAGTTATATAAGATATTTTTCAGGACCAAAGGAAAAAGAGAATTCCCCAAAGTTAGCAAAATAAAAAATAAAATAAAAAAAATCTGTCAATGTCCAATGTTTTATTATAAAGATTTCTGATTTATCTTGAGCATTGGTTCTTCTTTCATTTCTCTTCAGAAAATTATACAGCTTTCACCAAGAGGCTATGCCTAGTCATTTGGGAATTGAGAGCTCATCTGAGAGAGCTCATGAAATCTCAGAATATTGTCTCTTGAGCCCCATCGCTAGCTAACATTTCTCAGGAGACATTTGGAACAGCTTGCATCCTCTTGAGGTCATTTTTCTTAGTTTCTCTTCCTGAACAGCCTACACTTAAAAGACACTGGAGATTTTGTAATAAAACACTCCACACTCATAGGAATTCATCTGTTTTTGCATAATTGGCAGAGACTCAAATACCTAACCAAGCCCATTTCCTGTTACAGGTTTGGTTTTGTACTGCATGTCAACTGGGCTTGTCAAAAACAAAAAAAACAAGCTTCATTTATATACCACTTCATACTGCCTAAGCAGTGTCTAAGCGGTTTAAAACTGTAAGCTAATTTGCCCCCAACAGTCTGGGTACTCATTTTAGCAACCTTGGAAGGATGCAAGCCTGAGTCAAGCTTGAGCCCTTTTGCTGGTCTTGAACTCATAACCTTGTGGTTTTGAGTGAGTGGCTGCAGTACAGGCATTAAACCACTGCGCCACCAGGTCTCCTGGTGCATTTTAGCCATGGGAAAACAATCACACAGAGACACCATGCCTTTATTACTTGACAGTCATTGAGCTAGTGCCAGTCATATATTGTGTAGAGAGGTATTTTTATATTAGGAGTAGCTAAAAGATATCTATGCATACTTAGTACAGTCGGCCCTTCTTCTACACGGATTTTTTATACACGGACTCAAGCATCCATGGTTTGAAAATGTTCAAAAATATATAAATTTCAAATATCAATCCTTGATTTTTCATTTTTTATAAGGGACACCATTTTGTTATGTCATTATATTTAATGGGACTTGAGCATCCATGGATTTTGTTATCCACAGGGGATCTTGGAACCAAACCCGAGTGTATAACAAGGGTCCACTGATCCATGGATATGAATCAGATCCATGAAAACTTTTCTAGTTTCTTCCACCTTCTCAAAGAAGGATAGGAAAACATGTGTGACTTATCTTCTTTTTCTACATTCTTGCTTCTTCCTTCCATCCTATAATTCTTATGGTCATGCCATTTAATCCTGTTCTATGCTTGATGCAGCTGTTATGCTCCACAGCACACACCTATCATCTTCTTTTTCAGTAAAAAGTCTCTTACATTGAAATTAGCAAAATGATTTTTTGCATCAACAAGGGCACAGTGCTATAGGCTATCAGTGATCCATGGTCTGAGCAGTGAAGAGGGAGTCTCATCCATCTATGGGGGGCCTTGGTGGTGCAGTCATATGTTGCATTAGATCAGACCTAGCTGGGGATGCTCAGTGAGATGCCCAAATGAATTGTGACATGTTTCTCATGCATTTCCCGGCTGTCGCCATCAGAACCATTTATGGTATTACCAGAACACATGGTTTCTACTACACTTAAGAGCACTAGGCTAACATAGCGTGTATTCACACTTCAGAATTAAAAGGGTTTGAGACCATTTTAACTGCTGTGGCTGTTCAACAGAATCCTGAGATTTCTAGTTTGGTGAGGCTGTCTGACAGACCAGGCTGAATACCTCACAAACTACAAATTCCAGAATTCCACAAGATGGAGCCGTAACAGTTAAAGCAGTGTCAAAATGCTTTGTTACTGCAGCTTGGTAGGTCTCATAGTTAGGAGGTCTTTGGTTCAAAATTTGTATTTGGCAAGCCAATTTCTCTCAGTATCTTAAACTTGTTAATAATAATAATAATAATAATAATAATAATAATAATAATAATTTATTTATATCCCAACACTTTGAGGTCAATCGGGGCGGCTGACAGTAATAAATTACAATACAATTTACATCAAAATCTACTTCCCTCCCCCCTTAAAAAGTTATTAAATCAATTATAATTAAAACCAACAAATTAAAACAACATCAACACATACACATTATTACAAAACAAAACAAGACAAAACAGTAAACTGTGGTAGCATTCTACTTAAATTTCTAGGGAGGACCTTGGGGACTCTCATGAGAAGAGGGTTCCTGAGGCCAGGATTATCTATCCAGGAAAGGCAGCCTTTTTAAAGCTGTCTAAAGATGTCAATTGACGGATCCCGTCCAGCAGGTTGTTCCATAATCTGGAGGTGACAACAGAAAAAGCCCTCTGGGAGGTAGCCAAGAGCCTAGATCTTTGTTCTGACCTTAGTTAAAGTGTTGATAGAAGAACTACAGTTTGGGTGACTCCAGAGTCATAGATCAATCTTCAAAACAGTAAAGCATGCTGGTTCTCTAGGGTTAAACCATAATCAATGGAAACCAACAGGAGGAACATGATCCTTGTTTTTAAGATAGGAAAAGATCTATTTTCTCTGCTGATTTGGCTTGTAATGCAGCTCTTAGTGATAGAACAACTCTCTGTTCATTAGAAGATGTTTTCCCCTAGAAAAATAGGATTTGTGCTGACCATAACTATGTGCATGATTGCTGTCACTATTTCTAAAATCATGATATTTATTCTAGTATGTGAAACAACAGCATTTCCTGAGCTAAATTTTATTAATGTATGTATGTGTCTTCAAGGCACCTGTCAACTTATGGTGACCTTATGAATTTCATAGGGTTTGATTTTGCCAGTTCTTTCTTCTGAAATCCTGCAGTACCTAGTACTGGATGGCAGTCTCCCATCCAAGTACTAACCAGGGCTGGTCCTGCTTAGAATCAGAAGCCATTAGGGTGTTTAGGCCTCAATGATTACAGTAATTCAGTGAAAGAAAACATTTGCATGGATTTAGAAGCAAGGTATTGTGACTGCTAAGCAGCTTTTACACACTAGGTGTCGGCCTTGTTCTTTTGAAAAAAGTAAGAAAAGTAACCAAACTTGATAGCTGAAATTTCTGCATGTTGAGGAAATCACTTCACATCAAGATACTCCAGAGAGCATTTTGTGTCATGATTTTTCTTTCTTTAAAACATTTATTGTGCTTGAATGAAAAAATAAGTGCTTTAGATTAGCTTTCTCCATCAATACTTTCTTTTCCTTGCCCTTGAAGCTGTGACCATTTGAAAAGCTAATTTGGTTGGAAATTCAGAATATAGTACTGCACAGAAAACTGTCAATACAGGACACCAGGAACACTGGCTTCCACTCTGTGCTTTATGAAAGCATAACAATAACCTGATGAAAAGAGTTACCACTCAAGCTATTAATCAAACTACTGAAAATGCAGAAAGATAGGACCAGAACATTGCTTCAGCTGAAATGATGTTCCACATATATGTGAATATGTATCCGCATATATGATGTGATGTGACCCCATATATGTTGTTCTGCATATATCTGACATGGAGTGAAGCAGGTAATGAGGATTAAGGACTTGGCTGATTTCAGAAACAGAATGATGTAAATTCAATGCTCAGCATATGAAAAGAATCCAGATTTGCTGAAGGTTCCTACAGGTTGCTTCAGTGATAAAGGAAGAAAGATGAAACAGTTCCTGTGAGAGTAAAAAGATCTGGTGATCACTCCACTGTTCACCTCTCTTTTCTCCCCTTTTTCTTCTTTTTCTAATTTTGCTTAATTCCACTTTCCATTTCTTCAGGAAAGTTAAGTAGCAGGTAGAGAGCAACACAATAGGTTAGCGTCCCCCCATCCCTTCTAGGGCTTTCTTCTTCTTGGTGAGGGTTCCTTCATCATTCCTATAAAGAAAAAAAGGTGTTTTTCCACCTAGCTGGGTAAGAATGCCAGTACATTCATTCTTTAAAAGATGAACTCCACAAAATTTGAAGATTAATTCATAAGGTTGATGTAAAGAACTTGAGCCTTTAAAAAAACGAACATGGGAGAAAGCAAAACTGATTTGACCAACATCACAGTGGTCTTAGAGTGCTTTAGCTCTTAAATTTGCACTTGGAATTTCATTGTCATCTGCCACATGTGTGCTGCTGAACGAAGAATATCATCTCTCTCTCTCTCTCTGTGAAAGAGACAAATTTCTCATTTTTAACAGCTTTGTGGCAGGCAGTACCACATGATATTCTCCATGCTGGGGATATTGAATTTGGCTAACAAAAATGGTGGAGAAATCAGTGGGTGACAACTTGATCAAGTTCACATACTCATTATCATAAGTATAATGAAATAATTTTGGTAGTTTTTAAGTTGAGAATGGAAGAAAGAGAAACTAATGTTTCTGGGTGCATCTACACTACAGAAATCATATAATATAACACCACTTTAGCTGCCATGGCTCTATGCTACAGAATCCTGGGATTTGTACTTTTGTGTGGCATCAGAATACTTTGGCAGAGAAAGCAAAGGACCTGGTAAAACTACAAAACCTAGGATTCGCTAGGATGAAGCTACAGCATTTAAAGCAGTATCAAATTGCACTAATTCTACAGTGTAGATTCACCCTTTGTCTCTACTTTTATTGTGATGAGTTGTGACATGTAGTGTCATTCCTACTAACATGTGTCCTGGAAAAGCTTTTAATATTAGTAGTTGAAGGTTAAGACTCAAGACAATCTGCTGCTGCTGTTGTTGTTGTTGATGATGATGACTATTAGAAAATCATAGAAGGACTAGAACTCCTCTGGGCTTCACTCTCAACTTCCAACTCCCTCCTCTTCTCAACACCTGTCAGCTCCATTCACTTGGTCTGCCTCTCTTTGGGCAGAATAAAACTCCACTCCCAAAGCATAGCAAGTGAGATGGCATGCTCAGTGTATTTATGTTATTAATTTAATTTATACCCTTCCCAATATATAGTACAAAAGTTAAAAACAAACAAACTTTATAGTTTTTGTGGGTTTTTCGGGCAATGTGGCCATCTTCAAAAACATAGCCACATAGCCCAAAAAACGCACAAAAAACTATGGATGCTGGCCATGAAAGCCTTCAACTTCAAACAAACATTAGTTTAGACAGTAATATCAAATTATTTAAAACAAGTTAAAAATAAATATAAAACATAAGAAGAAGGTACATTAAAAGACCCTTCTGCCACATCAAGTTAAATTCTAAAGACCTGTTTAAATAAAAAAGACGATTGCTTGCCGGTAAAAAGACATAAGTGGCTAACCTAGCTTCTCATTGGAAAGAGTAGAACTTTTGGGAAAAGCCACCAAAAAGGCTCTCTCCTATGACCTCACCCACCATACTTTTCTAGGACCTAGAAAATGTTCCTTAATCCTACTGCTTAGAATGTTTATATTTCTGGACTATATTTCCCAGAATCTCCTAGGCTTTGGAAAGGTGCAGTCCAAAAAACAACTACAACATCACCCCCCCAGCTTTGTTTAATAGTACTTTTCTTTTCCTCTCTGTCAATCTTCATTTAACTGGTGCTCAAAATCTTCCAACCAACCTCAAGGTGGTCCTGCCACCTTCTGCATGCTGCTTTTCCAAGGTAGATACTGTTTTACTGAAACATTTTGCCAGCCAACTATTCAGGGGTAGCCATCTTGGGCATACATCAAAATAACAAAATTTACAATGTACAAAAGAATGATACTAAAATACTAAAATGCACAAACATTTTGCCAGGCAGCATATGCAGGTACATTGGGAAAGATGGTTCAACTGCTGAAGTGCCTGAATGGGCTGCTATGTGTACTATTAGGGGCAAAAGCTTGATCACCATGCAGGAAGAGTAGGTGCTACCATGGAAGTAACAAATAAATGCAGACATATGACAATGCCATAGCTAAGTTCTTAATATAGACCTGCATAGAAAACATCCGCAGAATATATCACTGATATCAGAAGGTAAATATGTCACTCAGTTTAATGAACTATTTCCCAATTTATAGATCATTCTTTTTCTTTTGCATGAAGAAAGCAGAGGTCTATGTGACTCATAAATCCCTTATAGAACACTTGTAAATTCATAAAAACAAAGGAGCAGGCTTGAAAATGGTGCAACATGTTTTTATACACATTTCCATGCTGATAATTCTTCTAGGCCTCATACAGACAGGCCAAAATAAAGCTGCTTCGGGTCACTTTGGAGGTATGCTGTTTAAATGATGCATGTATCCTAAGAGTCCGGAAGCTGTACCAAAGCTGTGCTCCAGTCCTTAGGACTGGATTGTGGCTTTGGCGCAGCTTCCGGACTCTTGGTATGAGTGCATCATTTAAACAGCATACCTCCAAAGTGACCCGAAGCAGCTTTATTTTGGCCTGTCTGTATGGGGCCCTAGCTTGTAATTTACTGGATTTTTTTTACAACTGAACTTTTTAAACTTTATTTAAAGCTGCTGTTAAGAAATTCTGACACAGTTTGATAACTGCTTAATTAAACATGTATTTATTTTTATGAGGAAAATGAAATGGGAAGAGTCCCAGTAACAACTGCAGTATGTGGTGCCCAGGTTTTCAAAGGATTCTTTCACATACATAAGCATATACACATATTGCTTTTAATACCCCTCTGTTGTCTCAGCTCAAAGGAAATAATGTCTGTCTGTCTGTCTATCATCCATCCATCCATCCATCCATCCATCCATCCATCCATCCATCCATCCATGTAGTGCTTCAGTGTTTCACCTCTAGCCCAAGTCACTTCCGTATATATTACATACATTGAATCAGGTGCCCATTAATACATTTTCTGTGTTAGTCTGCAGCTTAGACATTCCCCGCTCCAAACGGTGTGAAAATCCATAGCTCTCTTTTTACACAATTGTCTCCTAACATACACATTGTATATACTCCTGCCATACACATTTTTCTATACAGCATGACATATGCATGTTCATATACAAGTTTGGACCAGAGAATTGCATCCAAAGATATGGAGATGTGTGCTATCCAAAGGACACTGGTGTTCCAAACCACATATTAACCTAGGAAGTGTGAATTAGGATAGTTAGTTTCAAAATTACTATCAAACAAAAATATTCTTCCATCCCTACTTGGGAGGGGCTGATATGAACGGAGGTTAAATGTTTCATTTTATCCTGCAACATCCAGCATGGCATGGTGATATGAGTGTTGTACTATGATTCTGGAGACCAGGGTTTGATTCTCAGTTCAGCCATGAAACCCACTGGGTGACTTTGTGCAAGTCACAGGCTCTCAGCCTCAGGGGAAGGCAATGGCAAATCTTCTCTGAACAATTCTTGCCAAGAAAACCCCCAGATTGCTTCTCCCCGACCATTTGGGCTGGGGAGGAGATTTTGCTGGCCTCTCATTAGAGAGACCAGCATTTTAAAGGAAAACAGCATGCTCTGCTGTCTGTTGGCAGAGGAGGGGGTGGGGTTTAGCCTGCTTGAGGCTTGCCTGCCCAAACTCCTCTCACTTGGCTTCAAACGCTGGCCCACCCTCCCGCCTCGACATCAGTGTGAAAATTAATTCTGGTCGCCTGGGGGCCAGGTAGGAATTTTCTCCCCTTTCCAAGGGTTTTTCGCCTACCCCACACTGTTGGTTGAGGACTTTGACAATTGGCATGGGTGTGGACATAAATAGGTTTCACGCATAGGTGGGGGGAGATAGATGTTTCAGTGAACACCTAGGCACCCTCCTAAAGGGTGAAGCTAGGTCTCTGGAAATCACGTTTAGGTCTTGCGAGTAAACGTGAAGGGAAAGAGACTTGCCTTGGGGCTGGCTTGAGATTTAAACCCTCACTTAAGTCTGGCGAGTTAAGTGAGGGAGTCTTGGGTTGGCCTTCCGGATGCGGGCCGGCCGGGGAGCAACCCAATTATGGATTGCCCTTGGGGCCCAGGTGTTTCGCCCTTTGGAAGCGGGGGAATTGGTCTTGGAGCAGACCATCCGCCAGCTGTTCCTACACAAGGTTCTCCCCCCTGGTTTTTTGCAGTTCTCGAAGAAATAAGTTTTAAAAAGTTGAGTTAAATAAAGTTGCCCATTTTATAACCCAGTTCTCTGTGTCTGGTCTCATTATTAATGAGTTGGTCAGCAAAGGTTCTCCTTAGAGTTGCTATAAGTTAGAAATGTCTTGAAGGCACACAACAGCAGCAGCAGCAATTTGATATATGTGACTCTTCAATCAAGATAATGAGGTGCCAACTTTTTGAGAAGAAAGGAACAATTGTTACATGAGGGATCTTCTCCATGCCAGTAGAAATGATAGCTGTTGAAGTAGGGTTTTTTTTTAATGGGTGGAACAGTCTAACATCCTGCTTTCAGATCATCATGGAGGGAAAAAACTCAGTTTGCCACATTTACTCAGTTAATCGGCACCATTAGATATCTCTTTTTCATTTGCCATTCAGACGCATGCTTTAAGAATAGTGCTGCTGTAACATATCTCCCATTTTTGTGTGTTTCTCTCTCTGATGTAGCATGAGGTACATATGTGTATGAGTATTGACTGACCAACCAAAGTATGAGCACCATGCAAATATGTCTTACTAATGTGTATGTTAAGAGCCAGTGTGACATAGTGGTTTGAGTGTTGGACTAAAACTTTGGAGACCAGAGTTCAATTCCCAATGTGGCCATGAAATTCTTGTAAGCCTTATTATTATATACTCTCAGCCTCAGGGGAAAGCAATGCTTAACCTCCTCTGAACAAATCTTGCAAGAAATCCCCAGGCCTTTGGGTCACCATAAGTCAGAATAGACCTGAAGGCACACAACAACAACAACAACAACAACATGTATAATAATAATAATAATAATTGTTTTATTTATATACCGCTATTCCAAAGATCATAGCGGTGAACAGCAAGTAAGATAATTAGCAAGTAAGCTAATTTGCCCCCCCAACAGTCTGGGTACTCATTTTAGCGACCTCGGAAGGATGCAAGCCTGAGTCGAGCTTGGGCCCTTTTGCTGGTCTTGAACTCGCAACCTTGTGGTTTCGAGTGAATGGCTGCAGTACAGGCATTTACCCACTGCGCCACCAGGGCTCCATGTATGCTCCATGTATGCTCCCTTTCCTTGTACTTCTGAGTAATAGAAACATTTTATCTCAAATTCCCCAATATCTGCTGAAGGAGCTTTCAGTGCTGGGTGGTATATTCTGTCTGTTTTGCTTATTATAATGTCCATACTTCTCTAGGCTCAAATTTACTCCATCATGTTTATGCATCAGTTTGAGATTTGCTAAAAAGAAGTGCCCCTGAAAATTCATACTCACTTCCATATTTGTTTATGTACATTTGAGCATTTTTACACATGCTTTCTATATTTCCCTTTTATATACAAGTGTTTATGAACAGTTTCCACTTATTATTTGATCAGAGAACTATATCACATGACAGACCATGACAGACTCCAGCAGGGAATTGCAAAACTAGGCTGTTTCCTGGACATATGGTTCCCATTCTATACAGATCTTAATGGAAGCGACCCAGCCAGCCACCCATCTGATCAACAAAAATTGTTCTGGTTATACTTAATTCACTGACTCCTTTATTAAGACTGTGTAAGAGCAAGACAGTCAAGAATTTTGTATTTAGAGTACCTAAAGAACACATGCAAGGCACACTTTGATTACAAGCTTGTTAAAAGTTTCCTTTGGTTTCTCTGTCAAGATGTATGAATATCTGTATGATGAATAATTAAGTAAACATATTCAATATACAGACATTCATACATCAGCATGTAAAGTGGTGTCACACTGCATTATTTCTACAATGTAGATGCACCCTAAGAGACATAGTGTAAGTCTTAGTTTGTGCAGTATTACTTCATTACAGAATTATGCATTATGCACTAATACATAATGCACAGCTGTGTGAAACCATGCAGTCAATGACTGCAACCATGTGAAACCCTGCATTCACAGTGATACTGATGTGCAATGGTGCCACATGCATAACTCTGCTCTCATAAACTTCAACAGAAGATGGATATTATTCATGTACAGATGTGAGAGCTGGGCAATGAAAAAAAGCAGACAAGTTGAAAATCAACTCATTTGAGATATAATGCTGGAGAAGAGTGCTGAAATTACTGTGGGTGGCCAAAGGGATAAACAAATGGGTCCTAGGATCATGCCTGAACTCTCCCTGGTAGCCAGGTTGATCAAACTGAGGCTGTTGTATTTTGGCCACATCATGAGAAGGCACAACTCATTAGAAAAAACTGGGAAGTTTAAGAAAAGTAGAGTAATGTAGAAAGAGAGGAAGACCACATCATTTCCAATTTAAGATGACTGGTGTAAGGGGACCCTATAGCAGGATTTTCTGGTGAGATTTGTTCACCTTTGCCTTCTTCTGAAGAGTATGTAACCTGCCTAAGGTCACCCAGTGGGCTTTCATGGCTGAACGGGGGTTCAAACTCTTGTCTCCAGTGTCATAATAACAAAACAAGAAATAGATGGAAGCTCACTTCTGGTTTTGAAAAACAGATACAGGCACTCCTCTGTATCAGTGGTTTTTTTAAATCATGGACTCAACCATCCATGGCTTTGAACATATTTTTAAAATATAAATACCTATAGGAAAACCTTGAATTTGCCACTTTATGTAAAGGAAACTATTCTACTATGCCACTGTATTTAATGGGATTTGAGTAGCCATGGATTTTGGTATTCATGGGGGGAGGGTATCCTGGAAACAAACCCCAGTGGATACCAAGGGACCACTGTATTTTAAAATGTTAAAAGTGCAAGGGAGGATTATATTTATGCAAAAGTATTACTGTTGGAGCCTTCCAAGAGACGTTATTCACCCTTTTGAGCATCAGGCAGTGCAACCCCAGGTCTCCACTTTGACCACACCTGACTTAAAGGACAGGCCCAAGAAAGAACGTCAACAGATAACTTAGACTCAAATCATGTGGATGATCTTTTAATATCATAAGTGACATAGTGCTAACAATTTGTAGCCCATCAGTCCAAAAGAACCATCAAAGCAAAACAAAACCCTAAGTGCCTCTTTTCCTGCTTGGTAGGCTGAAATGAACAAATTTTAAAGGAGAAGATAGCATCAGCCTTTGTCCAAACAATCACAACCACACACATAAATGCACATGTATGCACACACACACACACACACACACACACACACACACACACGATTCCCACTGGTAAATTGCAAACATTTTTCTTTTGCTCTTTCTTCCCATTTGAGAAACCCATTTAAAGATTTATACTGCAAAAGAAATTATTCTTTCTTACTGAGGAGAAGGTAGTCATATTTCTAGGCAAATCAATAACATATGGCATAACTTGCTAAGGACATACAGTCTTGTAGCTGAAATGTTTAACCAGGATACGAAAATGTTCCTGTTTTATTTGTGGTTATAGAAATGACACACAGCAGGAAGATGGATTTTCTCAAGCAGAAACTTTCTGTTCAATGACAAAGAATAAAGTCTTGACAAATAGCATACTTGCCCTGTGTCAGTGGCATTTCAGCACAAAGAAAGAAACGGTTCCTCTGTCATCTGTGCTAGCTGTTTTCATCAAACAGGTAAATAGATTTCCTTGTGAGTGCCTAGTGGCTCACACTTCTTTCACACACCCCTACAGAGCCACACACACTGTGTTTCAAGGCCGCACTTCCTTCAGATGCAATGAATAGTATACATTTACTAGGATGTTCCTTTGCTCCATTCTATCATGCTTTTAATGGGAATGAGTTATAATCCTACATCCAATAGTGAATTTGGGTGCTGAATTATAGTGGTTACATATAGTGACTGATGGCTGCTTTGCATGGAACAGTTAATCCATGCCAGGTTCCATAATGCATTTGCTATTCATGGTGCTGAATATTATCCCCCAAATATCTTCAGCACTTTGGATGAACTCATTTAATATGTGAACAACACCTTATGTCGATTTCTTGCCCCACTGACATGGAAACCATCAACTGTCTCTGATGGCTGTGTAGTCAATATGAAGAGGGAAGTATCAGCATGCTCAGGAGAATTCCAAGGCCTGCAGAAGTAATGGAAATGTTTAGGGGGAAACCAAACAAACAGCTCAATGGGGACCAAGAATGCTGAGTGGCTACATAACAATTTGCCTGGTTTGGAAAAACTGGGAAAGCTTTGTATTTCCACATATCTTTCCCCTAAAATAGTTAGAATTACCTTTCAGCATTTGTCAAATGGTGAACAGCAACAAAATGTTACAATGTGATGTGCTCCTATTAAGTGTTTTAGCCACCCAGTCATGCCTCTTTTAGAAGATACAAAAACTGAATATCTTTGGTAGGTATGTTAAGAATACTTTCTCCCCCTCATCTTTAACTAGACAGGATATCTTGACACATTGAAACATCCCATTGAAATGATCTAATGTTATAAGATTGTCAGCATTTCAAAACTTCATAGGAAAAAGAAGGTTTTTGTGTAGAAAACTTTGGTTTTTGTGCAAGCACTTTTGGATTTGCAACCTTCCCCAACATTTTTAGTTTGAAATGAATATTTTTTGTGCACTGTTTTCTGTGTAAAAGTTCTTTTTTGGTACAAAGTGACTGTTTTCTTTTTGCACAAACAAGATTTTTTGTGCCAGCATTTCTTTTTATTTTATTTAACTTTATTTTTTGTAAAGAGGAACCATAATTTGAAAAATCATAGAAAAGGTACAGAAACTCATAACCTTATCCAGAAGAAAGAAAACTTTTGAAAGTATTCATTCTTGTGTGCACAAGTAAAATACCTGAAAATTTTAAGGATGGGAAGAAGATTGAAAGTAACTACTAAATGGACAAAACCCATGTTTTTTTGAGGGTTGAGAAAATGATGAAAAGAATACAGCATCAATGAGAATTTTCAGTTTGGGTCTTATTCTGCACAAAATACTCATTTGGTTGTCTCCACTAGAAAATGACATTTTCTTCTAAAAAAATAGCAGTGCAGAAATCCTGGATGGATGAGAACAAAATAATATTTCATTTAAAAAATTGCTGTTTACTGCATAGAAAATGCCTCAGTTGCGGATTTATTCTGTGCAATTAAAATATAGTTGATTTGTATATAGAAAACAAGATTTTCTGCATAGGAAACAGCATTTTATGTACAATGATTTTATCTGTATGCAAAATCTGCACAGAGTAAGTCTTGAATTACAAATATGGTTCATAAACAGCATGGTTTTTGAAGACTTTCTTTCAGTACAAAAGAAATTGTTAAAATTACCCTTTACTTCTTTCAAGAAGAAACATCCCCAGAAGAACTATATGTCTGGTTGTCAGCATTCAAATCCTTTGCCTTTGGGCTTCCTAGCTCTTGGGTCTCTTGAATTTACTTGATGCGGACAGATTTGTAGCTCTGTCTCAGCTTGACTGGGCTTCAGTTTTATACAGCCACATCCTGTTTCATCAGAGGACCTTATGTAACAAATTGTATCATGTCAGTTTTCAATCTCACAATTCAGACAACTTGGATGGAAGTCAGAAACCCAAATGCATTCAGAAGAACCTGTTATCTTACTTTGCCAAAGAGCTTGTCCATGTGCCATGACTAGCTTTTTCTTCTATGCCCTGTATGGTTATGCAGGGCTTGTACAGATGGATACTCTGGATTTACTCCATAACATAAGCAATGACCCATGCTTCATCTGAGCTTCTGTTCACCAGATGGTATCTTACTTTAGGCTTTGTTCACTCCATTTGTGCTTTTGCTGGTGGTCAGCTATGAGATCTAGCCTGCAAAGCAAAGCTGTGTTCTAATCTGCAGTCATCAATCTTCCCCTGTCATTCCAATCTCAGTGACACATTCAGAGGACCAAAGCTTGTCTAAGGTGAGTGCAGCAAATGTTAACTTTTTACAATTTCTTGTCAGTGGATGGTGATGAATTCCAGTTTTCCAAGACCTGGGATCATAGATCTTTTTCCGTGATCACTCCCACTTTATGGAATGGCCTGCTGGACAAGAGCCGTTAAATTGCCAACCTAGAGAGCTCCAAGAAAGCTGTCAAGACAGCTTCCTGGAATAGAACCCAGCCATGTAACGCTCCCCTCACAGACATATATAAGCGAAGACTCAACCCACTGTATTTTATTATTGTACTGTTTTTAGATTTTAACATTTGTAATTTTAATGCATAGAATTGTTTAATCCTTTTTTAAGGGGGGGGGGAATTGTATATATTGTATTTTTTTTAAAAGATTGTACGCCGCTTTGATTGTGGTAACAAAAAGCGGGATATAAATTAAATTTTTATTATTATTTTATTATGATGGGTAGTACAGATATTAGTCCCATACAAGCATTGTAGATATTTGCCCAATGGTCATTGTAAATTCTAGAAGTAGACTGAAGTATATGAAAGCTCATGCTGCCAAATTCTTTCTTTCATTTAATCTCAAAGGTGCTACAAGATCTCTCTACGTACTGATGCTACAGACTAACATGGCTATATCTTTGAATTCTACAAGCATACAAAGTGGAATGTGGATAGGAAGGCAATGTCATAATTACAGTAGGCTCTGATCTATGCCTGTTCACATACATGTTCCATTAGCCTTCTTTGATATGAGCTGACCATAATGGTATACTTGTTAGCAGAGTTATGAATGTGTTCACACAGCATTTGATACTGGTCTGAATCCTATTGTTATTTCCAACAAGACCTATTGAATCAAAAGGATATACCTATGAACTGATTCATCATTCAGCAGTCGATTCAGTGGGTCAACTCTTATCAGAACTAACCAACAGGATTCAGAACATTGTGTATTAATCTTCTTTTTCTTTTTCTTCTTCTCCTTCCCTTCCTCCTCTTCCTCCTCCTCCTCCTCTTCGCTTCAACTCTTCTTGTTGCTTTTATTTAAATAGGGGAATTCTTGCTTCTAGCTTTCTAATTCTATTGAAATTCTAAGCTTGGTCTCTGAAGCTCCCAGATCTGAGACTTCTGAACTGTGTCATAAGCCTGGTAGAGAGCACCAGAAAGAGGTGGCCGGAAACTCATGTTTCATATGTTATCAGCTGCCAGAATAATATATGCACAACTATGGAAGAAAGAAGAAATCCCAAATATGGAAATTTGGATTAATAAACTGCTGGACCTGCTTGAAATGGACAAAATGTCAAGAAGCTTGGATTATGAAATGACAGACAGCTTTCTGAAAGACTGGAATATATTTATAGATTACTATCAACGAAATTGGGCAAATAGAATTATGTCTAATATAGATGTGGAGTGCTAATTAACCAAGATATTATATAATAGATTATGAGGAGGTTCCTGTGGATTTTAAAAGATTGTACCCGGAAAGTATATAGAGATATAACATGATTAGCAGGAGAGAGAAACTATGTTTATTAAGTAATTAATAAGTAATATAGGATCATAAGTTTAGATAAAGCAAGAGCAAGCATTTCAAGGCTAACAATAGGAAGTAATAAATGACTGTAGATAGGAATTTATCTATACTCTTTACTACCCCCCCACCCTTTCCCCCCATTTTTTTTCTACCCCCTTTCCTTTCCCCCCATATTTTTCCTCTTTCTTTCTTTCTTTCTTTTATTTCTTCTTCTTTCTTTTCCTTTTACTACTCACCAATGTTATATGAATGTGTAAGAAGTGACTGTTTTATATGGTGTTTTAAAAAGCATTAATAAAAAATTATTAAAAAAAAAAAAAGGTGGCCGGGAGCCGCCTCTCTTTTTCCTGTAGCTGTGCCAAAGCAACCAAATTGCACGGCGAGGCTATGCTAAAGAAAAATGAGTGCTAATAGGTGGTGGCGGCATGAGCATGTCGCTGTTGCGCGGCTCCATCTGGATGCTATGCAGCACTGACATAATCGCTACACGTGCCATGTATGCGGCACAGTGCAGCGATGATGTCCTGGTGACGTGCTAGGGTTGCAGGGCATCTGGAAATGGCACCCCAAGGCAACCTTAGCATGTCGCCGGGACGTGCTAAAGGGCCTGTCTGGACCAGGCCTAATTTAAGAGTCCTCACAGCCTTAAAGTGGGAACTAATTCTGGGTTCAAGATAGGATTTGTAGTTTGATTACATGCTCATCCTCATCTATCAGAGAGCTTTGGTGACTCATCAAACTACAGATCTCAGGATAGAGTCACGACAGTTAATGTTGTGTCAAACTGCTTTAATTCTGCAGGCTGGATACGCTCCATGTTTATCTGCTCTGAGTAGGCTATCCAATAGTATGAAATGGGTTGTGTTACTTTCAGATCATATGGTGGGAAGAGGCAACTTTTTAGGGGTGTGGGTCTGCATGATCCTTCATCCCACCAGGGACTACATTCCCTCAAGCTAAATTGCTGGATTTTTGTGCCTCGGCAAATGCTTCAAATAAGTGTTCCTGATTCAAAACAAGGGACACAGAGAGCATCTAATTTGGTTTGAAGTGGATGATTATATTTGGGAGACTTCTAGGAGGGCTAATAGGATTTTTAAAAAATGTATATGTCTCTTGTTTTACTGCAGAAAGTCTTGTTTTCAACAGGGTTTTGGCACTTTGCAATGGCAAAGTTAAAGGAAAGGTGACATTTCTTTTACTGTCACATTGCTGAATTTCTGGATCTGGTGGCAGGCAGGTTCAATCAGTCCAAAGAGCATCCATATTTCTATGTTACAGAAATAAAATGTCAGGCCTAAATCCAATTGCTGGTCCCAATCAGAATAGAACCCTTGAATTAATGGGAACATGGTAAATTACCACTGATGTAAATCCCCACTGATTCAATAGGTCTACTCTAGTTGGAACTAACAACTAGATTTAGGCTCCAGGGTCTATCCATTGTAATGATAAATACTTAGCTAAATCCTGGGTAGATAGATATTTACGGCATCACATTCCTAGATCATTTCTCCAGCTGCCAGAAGAATATTGTGGAGGGTGTAAGAAGTGGATCCTGCAGGAAGCAGCAGAGGCCCTATAATGAGTACCTCCAAGCTAGGTGTCCATCAGATTGTACTTAATTAAGGTAAGGGGCACAATTTCAGAGTAAACTAATTAAGGGCATTTTAATTAAATGCGTGAATGCTGCAGCAGCAGTGAATGTCCAGATAGCTCTCACTGCTTAATTTCCCAACAGTTTAAAGAGCGGGAGAAAGTGTGAAGTACTGCTGTTTATAAGGGAAGAAAATAATAATTTCTGCTTTCAAGAGCAAGATTATTCTTATCCTTGTCAATATTTAACACTATGGCAGAAGATGTATGCACAGATTCTTCTTCTGACTCTGACATGTTTACCAATTCTTCATCCTTCACCTCTAGAAACATGCTGCTCTTGTTAATGATGAGAATACTATTTTAATATTTCTAGTAAGGTAAATCAGGTGGAGCAAAGTATGGGTCCATGGCTATTTCTGTAGCTCTGGGTCCTGAAGATTTAGAAGGGAAATAAAAAAGTGCCCAAAAAGTGAATCCTCACTCTTGGAAGTCACTAGAAATATGGCTTCACCTTTTAAGCAGGTCATGACACCCCACAGATCATTTAGTGCTGACTTCCTTTTTCACAGTCTGAAGTGGTGCTTTAGCCACTTCTAGTTTCTCTGTTTTTCCTTTCTTTTGGATTTTGGGTGGTCTACATACTTCTGGAAGGCTCTGGGAATAGAAAATGACCTGGTGATTCCCAAAACATGCCATTATTGATATAAATCTTACTTCCATGGTGATAATAATTTCCTGTAATATTGTCTTGGAAAACTATTTCCTAAAGTTGCGGGAGGAGGAGGAGGAGGAAGTGAGGGACCATGATTTCCTGGTAGAACACTTGCTTGCCTATAGATGTTCTGAAGTCCATCACTTAGCATCCTCAACATTAGCAGTAAGGAAGGAATAGAGCAAGCTGGTGTCTTTGATCTTGGTTGGTCAGAGACTCCAATCTCACCTTTAGTCTATACATAGAGGCAGTAAGTCCCAGGAGAGATGGGCTATACTAAGGAGAAGCATTTACATGTGAGTCAAATCAGTCCAGATCATACATGGATAACAAGAGGATTTCACCAAGAATGAAGTGAGGCATAATAGGGTCTCAACTATACCAGAGTTCATCATGAGAAGCCAACAATCATGATAACCAAAGACAAGCCAGTTCAGATAGCAGGAATCTAAATAAATACATGAAAATGAAGCACAGTGAAAACCTACAATGAGCAGTTACAAGCAACAACTTCCAGCAGAAATTTGTAGCTGACTGACCTTGAGATGCCAGGTGTCTAACTGCTCAGTGTTTCTTGTTTATGCTTCTTCAAGAGGCCTTGACTTGTTTACTGCTTCATTCCCTGTTGATATGCTACAAATAATGAAGTATCTCCTTGGTGTATATCAGTTCTGGATAAAGTGGGGACCCATCTTGCTGAAGTTCCTTAACAGCTGTATCTCTCAGCGGGGGAAAGAGTCATCATCTAGAGTTAGAGGCCTTTCTAGGGTGATTATCACACACCAAATCCCTACTGGGATATAGGCGGGTTGTAACCATCACCAACAGATCTTATTGCAATGCCCCATCCCTGGAAAATAGGCAGCTCATATCAAATTTGGGCTTCTCTGGCAGCTTTTCAAGAATAGGATTTTTCAATTCTTGAAAAGCGGCCAGATAAGCCTGGGTTGAATAAGGGTTGCCTACTGCCCAGGCATGGGACAGTGCAATAAGAGCCTTCAGTGACAGTTACAACCCACCTGTATGCTGGCGGGGATTTGGCATGTGATAATTTCCTAGAGCTGACTCCTCTCAAATTCCTCAGTATGAGTTATGACAGTTCAAACATCAAAAGAGTTGATCAACCTGGATAGCTCCTTTAAATTTCAGGCTAAAATCCAGAGTAGCCTTGCCACTTCCAGACATCAGTGTCTCCAGCCTCTATGAAATAAGGGGAGCAAAAAGTGTAAATAGTTATAAAAGAGTCCATGCCACACAATTGGTATCCCTGCATGACCAGGCTCTGTCATTGCATGGACTGTCCATGTGTATTCACGTGAATGCAAGCAGATACCCATTTCGTAAAATCTGGGCTCAATGGCAGTAGCCAACAGGGTATACAATATTAGGAGCTTGTCCAGGAGGCCAATTTGCATTTGCCTTCCTAATGTTGCCCACATTCATGATGGATAATTACTGACTGGGCCAACAGTGGCTCACAGATGTATCACAGAAAGCTGACTATGACACCTTATGTGTAGGGATAGTTTGGGTTCACAACCTGGAATAGTTCTGTTGAAACATCTCCTTGATATGTATCAAACATATCCTGTTCTTGAGGCTCCCAGTGATCTTAAATTATATAGTTTTTTGTGGGTTTTTTGGGCTATGTGGCCATGTTCTAGAAGAGTTTATTCTTGATGTTTCACCAGCATCTGTGGCTGGCATCTTCAGAGAATGTTGACCTGGAAGAGAATGGGTGTGATCCAGGGTAAGGAGGAGTGATTCCCATGTTAACTGTGTATTGTTCTGTTGTTGATGGCCAGACCTCAGGGTAGGAGGATATGCAAAAGAAGATTAATGTCTGCTAATTGGTGATCATTGTCTGCTGGGAAAGCCTCTGACTCTGAGTGATTTCTCATTTGCATTTGCTGAGTCCTGGTTTTGGTGTTCTTCAGGACTGGTAGCCAAACTTTATTTACTTTAATGGTTTCTTCTTTCCTGTTGAAATTATCCAAGTGTTTGTGAATTTCAGTGGCTTCTCTGTGTGTTCTGACCTGATAGTTGTTGGCACGGTCCAGAATTTCAGTGTTTTCAAACAGCATTTTGTGCCCAGGATGGTTTGTAATGTGTTCTGCTACTGCTGATTTTTCTGGCTGACCAGCTGTGAGAGCTATGGAATGTTAAAATCTGGAATGATTTGTAATATAGTTCCCACATGTTTCAAAGCAGGAGTGAAGGTGTCATCTGTCAGGGCACCATTATACATTTTGAAAACTTTGTTAGTGGCTGGAGGACAGGTCTCTTGAGACACATGTTCCCTTGACAAGGCTGACCTAGTGGCTGGCTCAAGGCCATCAAGCGAATTTCATGGTTGATCAGGATACAAATCCAGCTCTCTTCAGTCAAAAGCCAAGATAGTAACCAAACCACCACCCTTTGCCAGCTTACAATTTAACAATTGTCCTCTGATTTTAGGCAAATGTGTGCTGTGGTATGTACTATAGTGAGTATTATGGTTTGCTGCCCCTTGATGTGTGTGTGTGTGTGAGAGAGAGATTGAAGAAAAGAAAAGATCAACACTGTTGCCAACATTTCTTCACTGTCCTTGGGCATGTGGCTATGAACTCTTTTTGAAGGTGCAGCTATAGATGCTGTCAAGGGGTTCTCTTGCATTTCAAAATTTACCACTACACCTTTGGGCAATACTGAATAATTAATTTCACACATGTAACTGTGGGGAGGGTAGTGTTTCCTGATTACTAGAATAAGAATAGTTAACCATTTGAATTCTAATAGAGAGTAGTACTAATTAAGAATACACTGCTGAAATTATTCAACTTTTGTGAATGCAAGTGTATATGTGTGTCTTAAGGTTATGCAAAATATTTTTTCCCCAATTCAACAAGCTTCTTCTGATCAACTTATCTTTTATTGTTGGCCTACACTTACCTGGAAAATCCTCTGTAAGTTATCTTTCATTTGAAACTGACTACCTGCAGTGGTTTTCATATTTTCAAAAAAGAAAAGGAAAGGAAAAAAGGTTAGGTATCCTAAAAACCTCTGAAGCATGTTACAATAAGAATTTCCTCATAGGGCATTAAATAAAGCAGGGGTAGGCAACCTTTTTGAGCTGGGGGCCGGGTTGCTGTCCCTCGGACAACTGGGGGGCCGAAGCAAAAAAATAAATAATGAAATAATTTTTTTAAAAAAATTAATATATAAATAAACCAGGAACAATGTTAGGAGGACAAATTTTTCAAATGGAAGACCACTTTTTTTAAAAAAATGGAGGACACGGGAAAAAATTTGCTGATTTTTAAAAAAAGTTAATATAAATGCATGTTTCTGAGGCTTCTATGACAATTGCCCCCCAAAGGCCCCGGCGGCAATCGGTGGCAGGACTGGGCTGGGGCCGGTCCCAAGGCCTCGCCGGGCCGCATCCGGCCCGTGGGCCGCAGGTTGCCTACCCCTGAAATAAAGGATTTCATTTCTTGAAAAATGCCTTTGCAAACATTCATCTGGAAAAAGAATATGGTGCTCAAATTCAACACACTATGAGATATCAGAATTACCCCACACAAGTTTTTTTTTTTAAAACAAAGCAACATTTCAGATTCTGGCCAATTAATGAGAATGTCAAAGTAATTGTTTTCTTATCTCTGAGCAACCAAGCACCAATCCATGCAAAAAGTCATGGCTGTCAATCAGTATGAATAAAACACCACCAACAACAAATATCATGACTAATCTTTAGGCATCACAACACCATTAAATGCTTGGGCTGAAACTGTGGATGGGTTAGCAGGCAGTGTGCTTTTCACTCACCACTGTTGCTTTAATTCTTCAGTCATACTTTATGTAATACAAAATTAATCTTCTGGTTTTCATCTCTTACCCAAAGTGGCCATAAATTGCAAGGAAGAAAGGCAAACAGAAAATACAAAGGAAAGCTGAATTTCATATTTTCAAAATGTATGAAAACATGCTCATAGGAACAAGGATGCTGGTGATGTAAAGTCTCTTACCAGAGAATAATCAAAGGTGGCATTTTGGGGTTACAAACTCTGGCATAGCTTTCCCCTACCAAAAGAAAATAAATTAAAGTTGAAAGAAACAGCTGCATAACACCTCATTTAATATTGATGGTAACTGAAATATGGATTTGAGTTTTGTTAGTTTGCCTAGATTTGTGCATTCTGTCATTGCCACAATGTAGAATAAAGATTATTTTACTTTGTGGAGAAAAAGAGAAACTGCAGACTTGTTCCCAAACAATAAGAGTGCTGTCATTCAAGAAATCTGATTGATTATCATAGTTTTATTAATCAATAGATCTAACTTAAAGAATTTATTAATTTTTTTAAAAAAATATTCAGTTTAAAAATTCTCATAAATATAGAGTGAACAGACTTGGCTGAATATTATCTTTGTTCAACAGGAGAAACAAATATATATCTCCAACCAATTGTGGATAAGCCTTTGAAAGTCCTATGTGATATGTGGATGGTATGGCACAATTCTTAAATTTTTAAAGTAAAGTTAAGGCATTTGTAGAGTGTAGTTGCAATAAAAGAACATCACATTGGAGCTGTAATCTTGAAGCCACTAGTTGGATCTGTTATCTTGACATCTACTTTACCAAGAATACACTGCAGTGTTAAATACCATAAATTATTTCACAAATGATGTCTGAATGTGGTTTTCCTTCAAATGTGCTCTTGAGTACCTCCCCAGTTCTGGCTGTCTCTCGCAACTGCTTCTCTGCTAAAGGGAGCAAACTAAACCTCTCTTCTCTGGAAGTCATCTGTCCCACCAGGAAATTGATATTTATCACCTAGACCATATCCTTGAGCCTGCAGAACCTGAGCAAAGCTGTTGAGGATAGGGTAGCTTGGAGGTATCTCATTCATGTGGGCCACCATGAGTTAAGGTTGACTTCACAGTTACAGAGCAATGTGTAGTAGACACTGTGCACTGTGTAGGAGACAGTTACTACAACAGTGCAGAGCACTGAAAACCTAAATGCCTGTACACATATATATTGCACAGCCTTGTTTTCTAAGTCTTTCCCAACAGCAACTACTCAAACTACAAGCAGAAAATGAAAGGCTGTATGATCTCATCACCTTCTTGGTTCATCCATACATGAAAACATTAGTGGATAATTACTGGTACCTCTTAGAACAGGAGTGAGCAACTGTGCTGGGGCAGAGGCCCATTTTCTTCCAGGAGACCACACCATGATATTTTTCCTGGAACACAGGTGATGTGATGGACTTAGATTCAGTTAATTCTGGACTTGGGCTTTGCTACATTTAGGAACAGTATGGCTGCAATTTTGGCCACTTACAGACATTTTTTTGTGATTTTGTGTAGGGAGAGATCTGGGAGCTTTGAAATTTCATGGGTACCTTAAGGAGCCAATATGAGCCAATTTGTTACAACTTTTGTTTACAGAGATTTCCAGCCAACATCAGGCCAAATCATGTTGCTTAAAGGCAAGGCGAAGCCTCCCTTTCAAATATCTTCAAGTTAGTTCAAGTTGGACAGTCCAAGTTACAGTATTATAATCTTTTTTTAGTTGATTGCAGAGGTCAGAATTCTTTACCAACTGTATAACATGTGAAACTCCAGCAAATTATATCCTAGTGGCCATTTCTGTGTTGTTGGATAGCAGAGGAACCATCAGAGATATGCCACTAGGATATAATTTGCTGGAGCCACCTGGGAACTCTCAGTTTCTGCAGATGGGGAGGGTTACACCAGAGACATTGCTGTCAAAACATAGCTACATGCCAGACTTGTGTAAACTGATGGTGGATCGCAGCCTATGTTTGTTTGTTTGATGCATTTGTTAGATACAGACTAAAGTCTCCTCAAGGGTTTCTTTAAGAAGTTACCCCTTTCCTTGTGACAATAACAGAGTTAAAGGCTGGAAGCCTTCAGGAGATCAACAAAATTGACTCCAAATCTCATTACAGAATAAATCAGCTATGAAATGCTTATCTGAGGGAGGTCAGGCTGGTTGTTGTTGTTGTTGTTGTTGTTATGTTTATTTGTATCCTGCTGTCCCTTCAAAATTGGGACTTAAAGCAGCTTGTAGTCTAAAAGCACAGACCAATTAAAAATTAACAAAAGTGATAATTACAATGGAATTAAACTATTACAATATTGAAACAGGTAATTTGTTTTAAAATAGAATACAATTAAAAAGATTAAAGTGCTTTAAAAAAGTACAATATGAAACAATACAACACCCCCAGCTTGTTCTTTAATGACTTTCTGTTTTAAAAGCTTGTCAGAATAAAAATGTCTTAGCTTGCCAACAGAAGGACAACAAGGAGGGGGGCATTGTGATCTCCTTGGGAAGGGAGTTCCACAGTCTAGGGGCAGCCACCAAGAAGGCCTTCTGTTGTGTCCCAACCAACCGTGCTTGTTATGGTGGTGGGTCTGAGAGAAGGGCCTCTCCTGAGAATCACAGAGCTGATCCCAGTTCACACAGGGAGATATGGTCTACCAAACACCCTGGACTTGAGCCATATAGGGCTTTAAAGTTCATAACCAGCACTTATAATTGTGCCCAGAAACAAACTGGAGCCAGGGTAGCTGTTTTCACAGGGGCATTGTGTGGGTTCTATAACCGGCCCCATTAACAGCTTGGCTCTTTGGACCAGCTGAAGTTTCCAGATGCTCTTCAAAGGTATCCCCAAGTAGAGGTGTTACAGTAGTCTAGATGGGATGTAACCAAGGCATGTACCATGAAGGCCAGATCCAGCACTTCAAGGAATGGGTTCAGTTAGCACACAAGTTTTAAATGTGCAAAAGCACTCCTGGTCACTGTTGAGATGTTTCTTTTTCATTGAAAGACTCTTCTACTAATCCAGATGTCTGGAAAAAAAACTTTGAAGCTGATTTATGGCCTGTCCTGATATAGGCTCTTTGTTTTTGGATTAGCATCTTAGTGTATCCAGGGGGAGAAAAAATTGTAATCAAAGGAAAAAAATTGCTCAGTTTAGGATGGCATGGACAATGCTGTTTTTAATTCCAGGTGGTTTTGGTATACATTTTCATATGAATATCATTATCATAATTTTGTCAAGATCCACCTCCTCTGATGAACGTTGCCTTTTCTTTTTCTATTGCTGTGCTTGTAAATCTTTCTTTGCCTCACACATCATTATGACATGCATTTCAGCAGAGTAATTTAATTGTGCCATTAAAAATGAGTTAAGATACATTTCTTAATGGCTAGCTTTTAGCTCCAGGGTTAAACTATCTAAATTAAAACTTGATAGATTCCTTGGATGGTTGGTTTAAGCAGAAGAGGCAAGCAAAACATTCTTTTAAAATAAAACAAGTTTGTGAACCAAAAAGTGTAATCTTATCAGTGTCTATTCAGGAGTAAGCACACTGAGGTTCACACAATGTGTTACTAGATGTGCACATACAGGATGCCCAAAGGATACAAGGAAATAAGCCCTATTTAAAACAGTGTGTTGATTCAGTATTTTATTTAAGAAAGAGTGGGGAAACTTTGGTCTTCTAGATGCTTTGGACTCCACCTTTCATTTATGTCTTACCATTAGTCATACTCATTGGGACTTCTGAGAAGTGATATCCAAAACATCTGGAGGATCATGAGTTCTCCAGCCCTTATTACTGCACAGCACTTTACAGAATACAAGATGTTTAAGTACTGTGGTAGTAGTTGCTGTGTGCTTTCAAACTGAGTCTGATTTATGGTGACCCTATCCTTGGCTTGTCATTGTCTTTCTCTAAGGCTGAACGAGTGTGATTTGTACAAGGTCACCCACTGGGATTCCAGGGCTGAGCAGAGCTTTGAACCAGGGTCTCTCAGAATCCTAGTTTAACCTTCAAAACACCATACCATGCTGGCTTTCCAAATATATAGCCTATAAATAACTGTTTATAACCTAGTAAATATGCAAGTCAGCATGGTGTAGTGGTTTGAGTGCTAGATTACAATTCTGGAGATCAGGATTCAATACCCCACTTGGTCATGGGAACCCACTGGGTGACCTTGTATGAGTCACACACTCCCCCCCCCCCCCCCCCCAAAAAAAAAAAACTTATGGTAGATTCACTTTAGGGTCACCATAAGCTAGAAATCAAGTGAAGACACAACAGCAGCAACAACAACAATAACAACAAATATGCAACCTGTAATGGTAAAGATATTCCCCTTTGACAAGATTGTCAAGTCGTGTCTGACTGTAGGGTGCAGAGATCATCTCCATTACTAAGCAAAAAAAAAGTGTTGTCAAAGACTACTCTGTGGCCAGCATGATTGCACAGAATGTTGTTTACCTTCCCACCAAAGTTGTACCTATTTATCTACTTGTACTTGCATGCTTTTGAACTGTTAGGTTGACAGAAGCTGGGACTAGTAATGAAATCTCACCACATTTCACTGCACCTGGGCTTCAACCTGCCAATCTTGTAATCAACAGAGTCAGCATCTTAACCACTTGAGCCACTGTGTCCCTATTTATAGCTCTGTAAATATAAAGCCTGTAAATAACGATGCTCTATCAATATACATTTAAGGTTAAGGAGCAAGTAATATGGCTTCCAAGCACTGTTGGGTAGCAGACCCACCCAGACCATTTTGAAATGAAATCTGAAAACATGCTTTTTAGCATTTGGAGTTTCCTGCTTTGAAGTTTTTGAATTTCTATATATAAAACTGCAATTGTGGCATTTAGTGCACAACGGACATATAAATGGGATAGCACTCAGTGTTAAATGATGCATAGGAAGAATTTGTGAAATCCGGGAGTAAATAATGCATACCTCAATAAAGTGCATGAAAATTTCCAAAGAAAAATAAAATAAAAACTCAGAAGCATTGATATTTTGAGGAAAAAGAGGCACAGATGGACACAAGGAAAGGAAGAGAAGTCCCAGTTAAGGTCAAAGAGGTACAAGTACCAAGAGGTGTGATTAAACACAGCTCAATTCACACAATCCTTGTATTGATCCATGTAAAGACATCCACACATATAAGCAGTCTGACATATTGTTTATTAGTTCAGAAACAAACGAAATGTACATTCAAATGCTTGCCTGAATGTGGCTGAATCTACCCATACTGCATTGCCTTGAAATGAATATGCCTTCCAATGTGCATTCATATGCATAGCCTCATTATTGACATGATGATTACTCATACAATGAATGGGGGGGATTATGATCGTAATCCCCTGCTCAACTTTCCAATGTTCACTCATGTTTTTGATTTAGTTACACCTAACATACATGTATATAGATGGTTGAGCAGAGCTTGGAAAAATTAGCAGTAACATTCAATTGTCAAGGGACTTTTAATTTAAAATGTTAAGAAAATTAATTAATCAGTTGATTTCTTAATTAATTTGTTAAACTGTGAAACGGTTACACTTTAAGATATTACCTAAAATTGCTGAAAAGAACTGCAGTGAGTTCATATAATGTGGAAGAGAAACGATAATGGCAACTTCAGGTTTAGTGATTAAAATAACAATTTTTTACAATTATCACTGCAATATATAATGAAGTGGGGGTAATGAAATTAATTTAAACAAATTACTTCCAAGCTCTGTGGCTGTGGAAATACATGTAAGTCAGGGACAGGACTTGACATTGCCTTCATACTCTTCTTTGGTTTGTTTAATTATTTATCCTTAACAAATTCAGATCACAGTTCAATTATATATATATATATATATATATATATATATATATATATATATATATATATTATGAGGAGAGGTGCAGCCCTCCATTGGGCCCTTCAGAATATTTTTGTGGTCCTCAGTACCTCTGGGATCTCCAGGATGCTCTTTCCCTAGCCAGAAAGGAAGGTGATTGCTATCCCTCTAGATGCCTTTTAATTTTACCTTTCAGTTAGAGAAGGCTAAATATATCAGAAAATTGCAAATCTCACAATTCCATAGCATTCAGCTATGGAATTTAAAGTGGTGTTAAACTGCATTGATTTTGCAGTGTAGATGCAGCCTGAGACTGCCTTAAGTAAGAAAAGGAGTTTGTTATTTTATGTTCCCCAGTTTCTCTCAAAGCTAAATGAATGGAAAACAAAATGGCAAATAAAGTTTTATGGGATTTCCATAAAGGTTTAAAAATATTAATTGCAAATATTTCTGTGCGGCTTTCCGCAAAATGGAAATTACACAATGCAAAAGTGGTTTACAAACTCAATAAAGCCATTCAATAAAAAACGGGTAATGAAACACACAGAGAAAGAGAGAGAAAGAGAGATGATTTCCCACTGTACGTTGGACTGTGAATTGCTTGTTTCATCCAACAAGGCTCCTCTTATCCTTTAAAGAAGTTCATTCAAAGTTAATATTGTGATGAACACTGGGGATATATCTACGCTGGTGTGGTATGTATGTACTTGTTGTAAGATAAAAAATATGGAAAGGCATGGGAAGGAGAAACAAAACATAGTTATATATGGTGTACTGACAATACCCATTTCATATTTCTATAACTATACATTGAATTTGGCTAAACTGATTTTTCTTCAAAAGCTGGGACAGCTCTGTCTCACAATTATAGCCCCAATTTTTTTGCACAAAAGTCATGTGGTGTGACTACTGAGGCATAATGTCTTTGATTGATTCCTCCCTCTCTGCTTTATTTCTATTTAGTACAGAAAATAGCATGAGGCTGAAAGTTGACCATGCAGTAATTATTTCAGTGATGAGAAAATGCTTGGTCTTTGTTTGCTTCAGTTTCACTTAGAAGAAAGAAATCCATGGTGACTCTGCAGAGTACCTCCAAGGTTGTCATCACTTTTGCCAGAAGGCCTGAATGCTTGGAGAGCAATAACAAATCATCAGTGTTAATGACGGGATGCAGGGAGGGAAGTAAGAAATCATTTGCCATAATAGATTGGCCTCGCCTCTACCAGCAAATCTTCACATTAAATGATCCCATTTTCCTTGGAAGCATTTTTTTTTTTAAAATGGTGACTGAGCAGAGTCATTCAGCTTAATATCATTAAGAATGGTGGTTAACAGAGACAAAACAACACAGCATGACAAAAACAAATAAGAAGGTCTCCAATTTCATCTGATAATCTAAGATAAACAATGCCTCTTGTAGCTGCTTATGATGCACTCTTCAATCCAAAACTCTGCAGGGCACTTTTAGTAAGAGACAAGGTTAGAGGGCTATTTTTATTTCTGCGTAAATTTGCATTCATTGGAAATTCTGCTTTCCTGTATGAAAATGGTATTGCATGCTGTTTTAAGTGTATCATTTTCTTCATCAATTCTATCCCTTGACTGCAGCATACAATTGTTTTACAGAGAGAAGGTATTAAAAAACTGAAATAGGTTTATATTAAAGCATGAATCCTGTTAAGAATACTATAGCCCTGTATTCTAGGCTGCATCTGCATTGCAGAAATAAGGCATTTTTACACCGGTTTAACTGCCATGGCTTAATGCTATGAAATTCTGGGATTTGTAGTTTTGTGAGATATTTAACCTTCTTTGTCAGTGAGCTCTGGTGCACACTACAAATTCTAGGATTCCACTGAGTCATGACAATTAAAGTTGCATGATTTCTATAGATGTAGTCCTAGGCTTCACTCCAAAGATCCACAACAGGAATCTCTGTGTGCAATCCTCATCTAAGCAACTAAGGGGCTGTACAGACCGGCGGTTAAGGCCGGTCTGGGGACGAAGTCAGGGCATGGCTTCTACATGATGCATGCCCTGCCCCTGCCCCCAGGCACACACAGCACTCCTCAGGCACTGCATCTCCATGAAACAGTGCCAAAGGAGTGCTGAAAAGCTGTTTGCTGAGGGCTATGGCATCCTTTCTGGGGTGCAAAAAGAAGCCGCTTTTTGTGACTCCTTTTTGTGACACAGAAAGGAGAGATTAGGACCACAGCCCCAATACGGTGCAAGTAGAGGCAGCTGTAGGCAGAACCTTAAGAATGGTCTATAGGCTACAGTGTAATACTCATTTCACTTGGACTGAGCCCCACTTACTTCAGTGGGGCTTATTCCTGAATAGACATATATAGGATTCCTCAGTGCTTGGAAAAGTATCTGTTTGGGATAACAACTCCAGTAGTCCCCAAAAGTAATTTTTCCAAGCTTTTGAAATGTGCTCTTAATACGTCAGAGATGTGCCTGTAGAACCTACTATGAAACTCCTAAAATTTCCAGCAACAGAGTTATACTAATCTGTGAGTTGTTCTTGTGCATGTATACTTCAGCTCATAAACATCATGAAATACCAAGTCAGGTTAGTGGTTTGAAATGACCTCCTTTGGCTGTGGAAATCAATGCATAGCTTTGAGAGTAAGGAATCCCCCATACAAATAGATCCCAAAGCAAATCATCCCATGTTAGGTGTGCATATCTCCCCCAGTACTAAGTGTCCTCTTCCATGTTCCTCTGATAAAGATATTTTCCACAGTAGGCATCATTGTTTTCACCTGACTCTCTAGTAAAAATGTTGCTGCAAGTGGTTCTGGCCAGAGATAAGTTACAGAATGTTTTACTGATAATTTTATTCATCTTTCTTTGGCTGTAACAAAAGCATTTCTAAGATCTGTACTTGTTATAACCAGGATGCAGAATGGTGCTTCATCCCTATAAGCCCTGGTAGTAGAATTTGAGTAGCATTAACTTAGGTTCAGGGGTCATACTGACAACAGTCTGCAGTAGAGATGAAAAAGCTATTCAGGTATATATGGGGTGGTGGTGGGTGGTGGTGGTATAAAAGCATGGTTTTTACATGCCAAGAAGAATCCTGGACTGATGAGAATTTTTATAGTTCAGGACTTATTTTGTGCAAAATTTGTACTTTTGGAACATAAAGTAGGATTTTATGCATAGGAAACAGCATTTTTGTGCAAGCGATAATATGCAGAAATGTTGTTTTTTGTACAGAAAATGCTATAATGAGGGATTTATTCTACACTTATTCTGAACTAAATTTGCATGTGGTTGATTTGCATAGAAAACAGCATTTGCTGCATGGGAAACAGCTTTGAACAGGCTTCATAAACTGAGAATCAAATAGTACCTGTAAATCAAATAGCACGAAAAACATCTGGAGAAAAATTATTTGTATTCACATTGTATGATGGAGTGAGTTGACTCAATAATAGGCTGCGCACTGTGCAAGTCACTGATGCTGAAACTGAATGAATGAAGATATACAAACAAGGCCTTGTTCCCACTACGAAAAGGTCCGGAATTAGATGCAAGCTATATGCCCCTCATTCCCACTGGAACTCGATTCTGATCCTCATTTGATCAATTCCAGTGGGAAAAACCCACGGCAAATGCCAAAAGCCCGGACAATTTAGGTAGCAGGTTTTCAGAGGTTCTTTTGGGAAGCTTTGATCCTAACCCGCGTTCCATGAGAAAGGAGGGGAAAATGGCAGAGGGGTGTGTGTCATCTATCCCCAGAGATGTCACACACACCCCACTGCTGCCTTTTTGGGTACTATTTTTAAAAAAATAAAACTAATCGCAAAAGCAATATATTAGCAAAGAAGCTACTCGCAAAGGAGCGAGTGGCTGCTCAGCCAGTCTATCGCTTTTGCGATTAGTTTCCCTTCTCCTCCTCCTCTCCACTCCCTCCCCTGGCCCCACAACAAACTCCAACTCCCAGAATTCCATAGCCTTGAGCCAGAAAAGAGTTAAAGCAGTGCCAAACCACTTTATCTCTCCAGTGCAGATGCAGCCTAGGAAGAGAAGACTCATACTGTTAGGGATGGCTTCATATCCTTCTACCATCAATTCTCTTCCATATTTTCCCAAGAATGCTCGTAACTAGTTCAGTGCAGCACCCTAAATAACTTCCCTATAGTTACAAGGGATTTCCATAAAGCCTATTTACTTTGTTGCTCCTAAGCTGGTGTCTTTGCTTCTCTCAAAACCTCACAGTCAGTTCTCTGCATTCATTCCATTAGAAAAGTTAACACAGTCCCATTTCTGGACCTTTGAAGTCAACCATTCTGTGCTGGCATAGGTATAGCAGCTCAAATAATTTATGACTACAGAGCAAAGGCGTCAGACTCAAAAGGCTCTGAAGGCCAAATTTATCTGATAGCTGAGGGGGCATGTTGGTATCCTCCCCCCCACTGAGACACACAGATTATAAACAAGTTGAAATGGTTCATGACATTTTGGCAACCACCTGTTCTGAAACATTTATAACATGAACAAGACAAATGCCATACTGTTCATATTTTTCTGACTGTATCCCAGGGACACATACACACACACACACACACACACACACACACACACACACACAGAGAGAGAGAGAGAGAGAGAGAGAGAGACTACAGCGAGTAGGGAGAATTTACTAAACAAAACTGGAGCTGGCAATCTGCCCAAGGGACAAAGTCGCTGGGCACTTCTGGATCTTAAATATGATGGTTAAGTTGGTTTAGCTGAAAGAAAGCCAAATGCAATGTAATATTTCACCAGTGTACTGGAGCTGGATGTTTCTCTTTTAGATGGGCATTCTGGGAATTAGTCATTCATTGTACATACTTCTCTACCATCCTCTGACCATATGTTCCATGGTATTTTCTCATCTTGTTCTGGCAGAGAGACTTGAAGGCACAGGTAAATCAGGAGAAGAGGGAAGGATATTCTGTACCAGGCTGCTTCTCTTCTTCCAGTAGCCCTGTCTTCCATCATGGCAGAATCTCTTGGCTATTCTTTCTTGGTTTACTATTGCCAAACCCCACACATAACTCCTTTTACCTTCCCACAGTAGTCCTCTCTGATGCCAGCGTGGCTGTCTAGGACACTCCAAAGCATCCTGTCACCTTTCCTTTCTCTCCTGTTTGGGTAGTTCCAGTCATAAAACCCAGTTGGGCAGTGTGCAGGATCAGTGCTTTATATTATGTTATTGATCTATGTGAGTTACATAGTGCTCTTATGTTGTTTGGCATTAGTATACAGTATGTTAATATTCAGTAGCTAAGTTTAATTTATTGTAAGATACAAGAAATTTAGAGAATGGAAAGTGAAGGCAAAATTGGTAATATATAATTGAGTCAGGCCTAGGGGTAAGGAGGAAATTGGGGGATATGCAAGGTAGTAGAAAACTGAAAGCATAAACTGAACCAAAGCTGTGGAAAGATAGCTGAAAGTATGGTTAAAATGGGAAAAAGCATTTTGGATTCTCGAACAAGGGATGCTCAACCTATACTAGTAGATGAATCTAGACTACATCCCCAATTTGCATCCTCCTCAGCCAATATATCTAGTGGAACAGAAGGGTACAAATGTCTTCATGCTCTGTTGTGAGCTTCTCATAACTATCAGTTTGGTTGCTATGAACAGATAGACCTTTGGTCTTATGTAGCAAGGCATCTGAAAAGTCATAGGTTCTCTAGAGGTTCAATATGTGGTGACTATCCATGTACAGATAGTACAAGCAACAATAACTCAGTACTTTGGGGGAAAATGTAACCTGCTAATATTTACACAGTCATCAACTTGACAGAAGCCAAAACATCAAGATTTCACATATTTTGTCTTTACTATTCCAATACAGTATATTCAGCCAAGGTTACATTGCAGTTGACTATGATGAGTGAAGAATACTTATAGTCCAGGATTATTTCAAAAATGATCTACAACCAAAGTGAACATAAGCTCAGTGAAGAATCATTACCATAATAGTTCTGGGCATAATAGGCCAATTCAACATTATTAAAACAGACAAATAAGTTCTGTGTCAGTTCTTGATTTAAATAGTATGAGAGTCATATGCCAGAATCTGAAGTGCAATGTCAGTATGGCCAAGGTCCTTGCATTGCTCCAATGGAGCAAGCCTTCTCCATTTAAATGGGCTCGGTGTTTAAGCCCAAACTTTGCAAAGTGCACTGAATAATATTTTCCCCCTTAATATGTTTAACAGGTTGTAAAAGTAATTCGTTTCTAATACTAATTGATTGAGAGCTGTATGACCTGAGAAAGCATTTGCTTTGCTACCAAGAATTCATCAATTAAAATACATTGCCTTCCCATTTTGAGGCTATCAAATCTGTCTCAGAGCCACTTTATGACAAGCACTTATGTTTCCATCATTCCATGATGGAATCTGCAGGGGTCGCCAGTGGATACACCACCTCTGTGGTGGCAAAATCATGGTTGATTTTACTGCCATTCTCCACAACTTTTCTAAACTGAACAGGAGCAAAATTGATTCTGAAACCATAGCTCTCATTCAACTTGGGAAGAATAGCAATCATGTAAATACTTCTGCAGTGACTGACTGAAGTCTAACCCAGGAAGATGTGATCACCTTGAAAATTCAGGTATATTTAAATACAGTTAGCCCTTTGGATCAGCAGCAGTTTGGTTCTGGTACCCTCTGCAGATGTGAAAAAACATGAATAATCACATGCTATATTATTCTGGTTATTTATGATTTCATATTGATTCAAAGACAGGCCATGGATTTATTTCATATTCCCTTTGCAGTCTATTAATTTATCTTCATTGGAGTCTCGGGATGTATCCACATGATTTGCCATGATTTTGTGAGGTACACGAGTCTCTGGCAGACCAAGCCAAATGTTTCACCAAATTACAAATCCCAGGAATCCACAGGATAGAGTCATGGCAGTTAAAGTGTTGTCAAAGTACTTTAATTCTGCACTGTAGCCACATCCTTATTCACTTTCTCTATGGTTTCATATTCCTTGGACATAAGCAAAAGATGCTATAGCCCTGGATTGTGAGATGAGTCCAGCCTTAGGAAAGTGTACACATGAATCTAGAACATTTTATCCCAACATTTCAATCACTTAACGACAATATAAAAAGGATCCCCAGACTCAGTGGAATGATACATCCAGTTCTCAATTAAATATGCAGTGAAAACAATCAAAAAGAAATCAAAAAGCATTATGATTCTGCCCTTCAATCACCAAAGTTACATTTTATGTTTAAAATGACTGCTGATGGAGAATTGGGGATAATAAATATTTAGTTGCCTTAGGCCAGTCTAGACAGGTAATAGATTATGATCTACTGGTGGATGTCTGGGTGATATGTAATGTATCAGCAAAGTTTTCTTTCTGACTCCCAACTTTTTAAAGACACCAACATTCAAACGACTTTACATACTTAAATTAGGCTGATAAAATGAAAATTTGGGAGTGGATATCTGTGTGAATACACAGCATGCTGAGTATGTACTTGAATCCTTCAGGTATATCTGCATTACTCAAGTATATTAGTGCAAATGATATCAGAAATTAGTCAGTCATCTATCCAGGCCCAGAGGCTTGAGTGCTTATCTTTTAAATCAGTTACACTATTGAATCTGGCCAAAGCAAAATGTTGGATAATTTTACTCCAGTTCAAAATTCACATTTTTTGTTAAGTAGTGGACCCTTGGTATCCACTGGGGTTGGATTCAAAGAACCCCAGGTGGATACCAAAATCCATGCATATTCAAGTCCCATTAAATACAGCTGCAAAGTAAAATGGGGTCCCTTATATAAAATGGCAAAAACAAGGTTTGCTTTTCGGAATATATATATACACACACACACACACGCATGCACACACACACACACACACACACACACAGAGTGTTGAATCTGTGGCTAAAACATCTGGATACTGAGGGCTGACTATGGCGCGGGACAGACTGTCCAAAAAGGATGGCCTCCTGGCACCTTGCTTTGTTCTGTGGGGAAGCCGCAGCCTCGAGACTGTGGGACTGCTCCTTGGAGCAAAAAGAACCCACAAAAAGTGGGTTCTTCTTGCAGCGCCATTATGGCGCCACAGTGCGCCAATGGCACACTCGCGACATCATAATGGTGCTGCGACATGCGGACACCAGGTGTCCGGCACGTAATGATGTGGGCACCCATCTGTACAAGGTGCCGCCATTTTGACGCCCTCATCATGTGCAAGGGGTGAGGGGCATCTAGAAGCACTGCACCTCGCACATGACGAGGGCATAATATCGTGCCCGTCTGGATCGGGCCTATATTTTGGTTGGAAGTAATGCATTATTTATTTTTAATATAGAGGAAATTGATAGGTTTTCCCTTCCTATCCTGCTACTATAGCTCTCCACTATCTATGTATTTTACTATCTAGAAAAATAAAAGCAGTAATTTCTGGAAATGCTAATAGTAGTCCTGTGACCATCAGAAGAATCCTGCTTTTTAGCTGTTTCACAGGCTGCATCTACACTGCAGAATTAATGCAGTTTGACATTGCTTTACATGCCATGGCTCAATGCTATGAAATTCTGGGCTTTGTAGTTTTATAAGCTATTTAGCCTTCTCTTTCAGAGACCTCTGGTGCCACAAGATACTATAAATCCTAGGATTCCATAGTGTGGAGACATGGCAGTTAAAGTGATGTCAAGTGCTGTAATTCTTCAGTGTGGCAGTAGCCAGTCTCATATATAAGGTATGTGATTCCCCATTCTTCTCCCTTCTTTAATCCCCTTTGAATAGTACTCCAACTAGCATAGAATTTACATAGATCATCACTTAGTCATCCATGAAGATTATCATGTCTACAGAATAATTGTGGGCAAATCTGCCAGACAATAAGAACATGATTTATAGTGCATAATCACTTTGCTGACTTAAAGGCAAATTAATAATGATTAGTCATGATAGGGTTGAGTCAATGTATGGCATAATGTATAGCATAAATTGTCAACCTAAGACATTACCACTGTACATGATGCTTGACTTCAATAGAAGAAATTAACCAACAATCTATACATTTTCCCATGCATACTAGGTTTTCCCCCCCACCCACTCCCTCATTATACTTGACTTCTTCACGAACATTTCCCTTTATCATGCTATAGTTTGAATGAATAGATAAGCAAAGACTGCACAATCACTTTTTGAAGGGCTCATCATAATTCCATCTACAGTATCATGAAGCTATTGAATTTTGACACTTGTATAGTTACTTCCTGGAACAATGGAAATGAAGTTCCTAATATGAAAAATAAATGGGTGACCCTTTATTTCAGTGTTTGTGCCAGACCATTGCTTGCACCTTACTGTAAAATAGACAAACGATAAAAGCTACTGAATCATGTAATTATAGCTGAAATAGAATAAAAAAAAGGAAAAGAACAGATCCTAGGGCCCTTACAGCTCAGCTATCTAGAAGATATTGTTAGTACGCTTGCTGAATTCATTCAAATTTGTAATGAACACAGATGAAGATCTGTAGGAGTACTGCTGTTCAGAATTTCCAACTAGCTTGGGTTTCTACATACATTATAACACAATGGGAGCTCTGGGTCATCCCAAGACATGTTACTTGAGAAAAAGAAACAAGTTCATTCTACATCTGCCCCACACAGCCATGGTATGTAGTACTTAATGGTATATAGTACATAGACAGAAAACCCAAACGCTCCTCTCTTGGACTGCTATTGTTGTTAATCAAGTCAGTTTCTACTTATGTATGAGAGACCTCCAAGTCACCCTGTCATTAGCAGCCCCACTTACGTCTTGCAGATGCAAGATTGTGGTTTCTTTGATTGAGTTTTGCCATTGGAAATGCAGTCTTCCTTTTTTTCTTATTGCCTTCTACTTTATCAAGCAGTATTGTCTTTTCTAATAAGTCATATTTTATCATGTATGTCCAAAGTATGACAGTCTCAGTTTAGTCATCTTGGCTTTTACAGACAGTTCAGCTTTAATTTTCTCTTGGAACTATTTGTCTTTTTGGTAGTCCATGCTATCCTACAAATTATTCTCTAGCACATTTTACATGAGTTGATTTTCTTCCTATCAGCTTTCTTCACTGTCCAGCTTTCACAGCCATAAATAGAAATTAGAAATATGATGGTATGGATAATCCTGACTTAAGCCACATGTCCTCCAATCTTGAATCCATGGTTAAAGAATTCGTGGATATGGAGGGCCAACTGTATAAACACAGAATATGAGAATTGTTTCATCAGAACAAGAATCTACCTTAGGCTGGTCCCTCATACTATGAGGCAGCCTGAGGTGGCAGGTGACGATGGCAATGTGTGTGTGTGTGTGTGTGCTGAAGCTGGAAGGACTGTATGCTGTTGAGATGTTGGAGAATATACTCTTGTGTGCCATGTGGCCTGCCTTGACTGGCTAAGCTTGCATGGCTTCAGGTACTACACATCAGAGAAGGTTATCACATCACCAGTGTAGAATAAGATTCAGTTACTATTCAGGTCAGCTTCTGCACATGGAATTATACATATGTTGAGGAGAATGCCATAAGCAGCAAGACAACTTGGATTAGCCCTAGTCAATTGAGTCCTCGATCCTATTATGTCTCCTTAATTTAAAAAGAAAAACCAGAACTGCTGTTGATGCAAGTTCTGAGCTTTCAAGCTGAAGGTTCCTGGCATGTTTAAAGAAAATGGCTTACGTGTTATAATGAAAGATCTCTGAACTCACAAAATGTGAGACAAAGAGGTTCAGTCAATATTGTACTTGTTATTAGTTGCATTAATAGGCTGTCATTCCTTCAACAAGCTCAAAGCAACATGCCTGGCTCTACTCCACTCTATTTTTATGAAGTACTTCTAGATACGATTTCTTGCATACTTCCCCACTAAACCTATCAGAGGCAACACCTTTGTCCCAGTTGCTACTGCCATTTTTGCCACTATGGCACCAAGTATGGGTGGCATTCATTTAAAAAAAAAAGGCCTGAGTTAAAGCAGAATCTTGCTTCTATACCCCTAATTGGACAAGACAACAAGGCACATGCTGCTCAGTTTTAAAGGAAATGTGTGTTCTGTTTGGATGCTGTGGATGGTGAAGGCTGCCAAAACTGGGTTCCAGCTCATCAAATCAGACAACCCGTTTCATCCTGGAGCAAATAAAAAGCTGCCCAGTTTGACTTTATTATGAACTCATATCAGTATTTGTAAATACAAATATTAATTTTCATGTCTAAGTGGAGCACTTTGACCATTACATCATACTTGCTCCAACATTCAGCAACTGAAATGCAAACTTTAAATTAAAAGTTCATTGCACTAAGCTATGATGCCAACTCACAGTGGACTCTTTTACGATATATAATAGCCCTTGGCTGCTAGGGGTGCATGGTATGGGATCCTTGGATTTGTAGTTTGTTAAGACACTAGTTTGTAGTTTGGTAAGGCATACATGGAAAGAGAAATTCCAGAGGTCCAAGCAGAATTC
>NC_056526.1:138336488-138391159 GCF_019175285.1 Sceloporus undulatus | reverse complement strand
AATAATAATAATAATAATAATAATAATAATAATAATAATAATAATAATAATATCAAAAATTCAATAAGTGCTTTATAGACTACAGCAAAGCCTTTGACTACATAGATCATGAAAGGCTATGGAACCTTCTTAAAGACAAGGGAGTGCCACCACATCTGATAGTCCTAATGAGGAATCTGTTTCTAGGGCAAGAGGCCACTGTTAGAACGGAACATAGAGAAACAGAATGTAGGCAAAGGGGTCAAGCAGGGGTGCATCCTGTCACTCTATCTTTTCAGTTTGTATGCAGAACTAGAAAATCTCCTAAAGAGCCAAAATATACAACTAAGCACGAAAGTTTGAATAGTACAAGCAATTGTATTTCACCATTGCCATGTATGGATGCAAGAGCTGGACAGTTAAAACAATGGACAAATTGTGAGTAAATTCATTTGAAATGTGGCGCTGGAGAAGAGTATTGAGGCTACTGTGGAGAACAAAAAGAACAAATAAATGGGTCATAGAACAGATCAAGACTGAAATTTCCCTGGAGGCAAAGATAATCAAACTGAGGCTGTCATACTTTGGCCACATCATGAGAAGGCATGAATCATTAGAAAAGAAAATAATGTTAGGCAAGGTGGAGGGGAGTAGAAAGAAAAGAAGAGCACATGCTAGATGGATGGACTGAATTAAGGTGGTCACAAGTATGAATCTGTAAGAGCTTAGAATAGTGGAGGATAGGAAGTCTTGAAAATGTCTCATCCACAGGTCCCCCATGAGTAGAAATCAACTCGAGGGTGGTTAACAACAACAAAGACATTAGAACTCTCTGGCAGAGAATGCTAAATACCTTATGAAATTACACATTCCAGGATTCCACTAGATGACGTCTTGACAGTTAAAGTGATATCAAAATATTTAATTATATAATGTGAAAGAAACCAATATTAAAAATGGCAAACAAACAAACACACATAACAAACAGTCAATGTCTTTCCATTGAACAGTAGAAGTGGTTCATGACAGTTTTCAGCTAGTATATCATCTTTAGGTTCTATGGAATGACATTCAGAATATGCAAATTATCACCGCAAAGCTTTTTGAGGTGCTACACAGATACTGCATCTGTTAATATAGGCATAATGTTTGGGTTCAGGCCTGGCCACATTGATGAGCATAACAACTCCCTACTCCTTCAAACCCATTTGTATCCCCCTCTAATTTGCGTGATAATTCACATTAATTTTCAGCTTAATGAGCACAGGATTTGTTTTCCTTTTTTTGGTACAGTTATTGCTTAGGCAGAAGAATGTAAATCTGTTATGTGTTGCTTGTGCTTCCTACAATGTGAAAGCAGATGTCATTGTTATTCTGTCATACTGAAAAGCTGTGCTCAGTGGGGGTTCCCAGGGCTTCAGTTAGCTAACAAAACTTGACGTGTCTTTATGAGAAATTATTTATTAGAAAAGATCTCTGTGGTTCCATCATAACAATGAAATTCACTTGCTCTTTTTCCTCCCTCCCTCTTTCCAGTGTCTGTAAAAGGCATGCTACATTGTCCAGTTATCAATGATGTGCTGATAATGGCTGTCAAGCTACAACTATCAGTCATGGGTGAGTAGGCCACAGTACTATATACAGATATATGGGTTTATGTCAGTGTGGCTGACATAGTGGTTTGAGTGTTGGACTATAACACTGGAAACCAGGGTTAGATTCCCAGCTTGGCCATGAAACCCATTGAGTGACCTTGGGGAAATCACATGCTCCCAGCCTTAGGGAATGGCAGTGGCAAACCACTTCTGAAGAAATCTTGCCAAGAAAACTCTGGGACTTTGTTACTTTAGGGTTGCCATCAGTCAGAAATAACCTGAACACACACAACAACAACAAAACCTCTTCGTTACTTACACCAGTGTCAAGCAAGAGTTGCTAAAATGTGGTTAAGTACACATGTGTGAATGATACCTAAATCTTGTCTAATTTCATGTAAAGTTGCATCTATAGCATTTTAACTTTGTATCAGCAACTACTGAGATTTTAGCCATTTTGGAATATACATCCATGAAGACTGTAATGCTCAGTTCAGTAATAAATGTAAAGATGTGTAAGGAGTAAATGTAAAGATGTGTAAAGGAGACATAGATAACATAAGATGTTGGAAGATGTTGGGATGGATATAGAATGAAGAAACCCAATAAATTGCTATAAAATAGAAAATAATATTTTTTTATTACATCAGTGTTTTCTGGTCAGGCAAACTATTGCCCTCCAGATGATGCTGAACTGCAAATCCCAGCATTCCACACTTTTTACTATGATGACTAGGGCTGATGGGAATCCATATCCTCTGGAGAGCCATCCTTTGTCCACCTGTGGTCAAATTCTGCCAGTTTTAAATTCCATCATTGTAAAGGAATGTTATAATATCTTCACTTTACAAAGTGGGAAGACTCAAGCCTTTGTCAAGTATACATTGAGCCAGAGGGAAATCACATCTATAAAAGAGGGCTATGGGCCTTGTCTCTGGTCCTACCAGGGATGTGTGGGGCTGCTAATCCTCTCATATGTCCATGGGATACAGAAAACAAATGCGATATACATGGTTTAGAAACAGTTCTTGATCCTTAGTGGTGAGTTTGGGCTACCACATTAAAGTCAACTGGTGCTTTCAACCTACTCTCAAACTCCATTCATAAACCTTAAATTGTTAAGTTTTTCTCCTGCTGGGGTTCCAGACCTTCCAGCATCTGTTACTTCACTCTGTCTAGCTTTGGAATAGTAAGCATGGAACTGCCATCACCCTGAGCTCAAGCAGTGGCCAGATGGGACAGATTCTAGTTCAGCCAGAAACCCCTAAGGCACATGAGAAAAATAACGTACTTGCAAGGGTTTGTCTGTGATAGTTTTGTGACACTTTTCCGGCTTTCAAACATTTCCACTGATACAAATTAAAATGTACTTTTTGTGGTAAATTAAAAAACAAAACAGAAAGCATCTAATTAAAGCTATCCATTTGGAAAGTGGACTGTCAGAGAAAATCATTGTGGATTCATCGAACAGGAAATCTCAGTTTAACTTATAAAATGAGTTTTCCATTCCCGGGGAGAAAAATCAGATCTAACCCCTCCCCAAATGGCTGTGTCAGACAGAAATTGTAGGCCTTGTCACTTACAAAATTGAACTTTGGCTGGATAGCTGTTTTCAGACATTTAGCAATTAACACTACAAACTCTAGTTTTTCCTTTGTTGGCATGAAATGCATTAGAAATCACTGGGGAGTGGGAAGGGGTTAAAAGTTACTTTTGATGTCCCAACAAGTGACACAGTTCTGTTTTTCATCCTGCTCATCTCTCTCAAGTACATTAGCTTCAGATGTGCATCTCTCTGTGAATAGTATTCAGTTCATTTTCTTTTTGTACAAGCATACACACTGCAACCCCCTCAAGCTTTACTGTGGAGTACTGTTTGCATTTATTTTCGGGCATTCTGTGAACATTAGGGAAATGCCCAAATTAAAGTTGTGTTTGGAAATAAATATTAAGAACACTTAGAGAAATGGATCATGAACAACCTATGACTACAGATTACATCTTAGCTTATTGTTTTCTAAGAATTCATGGCTACAGCCCAGTGCACAGTTTTGCACACTTAAATTCCACAAAAATCAATTCTTAAGCTACAATCCTATACCTATTTACCTTGGAAAAGCTATATTGAACTCTGCATACAAAGTGTATAATATCACTTTGTTAATTAAGTATCACTCTGTACTGAATTTTGGCCCAGGTTTGAAAGGATATATTTCTAAGTACTTTTAGTCTGGGATGCGTGTTTAAAATATCTTCTCCCTACTTCACTAATGTTTGTTGCATTTCGCCCAAACAAAATCCTCCTCTTTTCTAAGTCTATGAAAACACCCTTTGTCCTTCTTAATGTCATCATTGATACCATACCATTTTTATTGGCAAGACAAATACATTTCCTTTCCTTTCTATCTTCTCTTGCTTGTTTATTCTTGACTCAGATATGTGAGATCAAGGCTGCCTTTTCTCTTCCTGCTTAGAAAGATGTGTGCATGTGGGAAGCACAATTTTTGATACTGACCTTTCTAGGCATAGATTATCTGTTTACTTTTCACATAATACTTTCAAATACTATGTTGCATATAGAATTCTTTCTTTCTTTCTTTCTTTGCTTCCGCCACTCTTTTTTTTTTCTTTACAGAAGAGGGTTTTTAAGGGGGGGTTTACAACGTTTGAGCAACAATTTTAAGGCCTCTGCTGAAGCTACAAACTGATCACATGGAATCCTTCCTATGTTCATAGGCTTATATGTATGGACAGACATTGCAGATGTGCATTTTGGTTGGCAGTCCTTCATTTATATGTTTAATGCACACTGAGTGAAGAGTGTGAACAAATGGAAACAGCTTACAATGATAATATAATGCATACTAGTGTGCATTTATGTTGATTAATATATTTGAGATTCTGATTAAGTGAATCAACTTCACTTAGCATCCTGTAATACCGAATGTTGCTAGACCACCCAAAGTTTTAAATTAAATGCCACTTTAACTTCATGGCTACATCCAGTGAAGTCATGGGATTTGCACTTTGGTGGAGAACTCACATTTCTCTGCTAGACATATGATGTCACACGGCTATAACTGTGCAGTGCAATTAAACCCCTAAGCTTTGGTATTGTTTCCAAACAGCAATATGTTGTGGAACATATTGGGTGTAAAGTCCATACTTAGCCAAAGGTTGGAAACTTGGTGAAAGAAAGGAATTTTCTTCATCCTTTTTTTAAAACTCAATGAAGATTTTCTCTCTCTGTCTGTCCCTCTCTCTGTCTGTCTCCTTCTCTCTTCAATGCTTGAGTTTTCCAAATGTAAAAAAAAATTCAAGTCCAAATCTGGTTTACTCTATACTTTCTATCAAGTCCAACAGTGCACCTGGGAATAAACATTCCTTTTGTGCATTTCTTCACCATGTGAAAGAAATGCAAACAAAATAGAAAGCTCAACAAAACAAAGAAAAAGTAGGCCAAATAATGGCTAAGTAAATGAAGAGAAACTGAGGCCTGTTACAGACCTGCCGCCGGTTGCAGCATCCGGGAACTGCAGCAGCCAAACAGCGCGGTTCCCGAATGCTGCAGAGAAGGAGCGTGAAAATCGTGCTCCTTCCTGGGCCCCAGAAGAGACGCCACAAGGCGCTAGTCGCGCACTCGCGGCGTCACTTCCGGGGCGCGGCGTGCAGAGTGTCCGCTACGTCAAGATGGCGGCGGCCGTGTGGAACGGCCACCGCCATTTGTTACTGACTCCATGGTAGGGTTAGGGGCGTCTGGAAGAGACGCCCCTTTCTAACCCTAGCACGGACTGAGTCCATCCTAGGGTGCCCGTGTGTAACGGGCCTTAGCTCTGAAGAGTAAGCTTTTCCCTTGCCCATGAAGCAGATAAAATATAAGAGGCTTTTTTCTTTTTTAAAAAGAAATCCAACAACCCAGCAAACAGAGAGGTTTTGGATGTGAAGAGGAAGGAATAGTTTACATCACAGTTGGGCCATTGCTTTCTGAGATGAAACAGACAAGTGAAAATATATCCTTCCATTTTCAGCTCTGTATCCCCTTTGCAAGCAGTGATCACTTCCTTAGAGCACTAAGAATTATCCAGGGAGAAGCCAGGGGAATCTACATTGAAAACCACTTACAGTGTAATGCTATACATGCCTACTCAGATGATAAATCCAGTGAGACTTATTCCTAGTTAATCTGGTTTACTTCTAGCAGCCTTAGTGATTTTATGTTTTTTTAAAATGTTTATGAAAGCAACCATTATGCATCCATGACTTGCTCATTATTAAATGATTACTTCTTCATGAAGTACCCCTGGTGTCATGCATACAAATAAACAGAAGAATTGCAAATATCAGAATGAACAGTAAGTAAACAGCATGAAATAAATAGTAAGCAGTACTATCACATACACTCCTGCTGCCCTTATTACATCCTCTTTTGGGGGACGGGGGGAAGTTTCTAGGTAGAAATATCTTTCATTGATCAGATGTCTGTTAAAAAGGTAAGAGTTGGCAAAATTAGCAATGATCTGCTGTTGGGAAGTAAAATGCTAACATTTAAAAAAAAAATTTTTTTTTGTCATCCTTGATGTGAAAAGGTGTTTCGATACACTGAAATAGTCCTAAATGTAACTAGTCAGTAGCTGCAAGATATTTTAAAATAGTTTGGGACACTTGGTAGAAAAACATAATTGTCAAAAGAAATTTTGGGTTTGGGGGTTCTTTTTTTGTATGTTTTTGCACAGATTAATATCTGTAGTCAGAAAACAGTTCCTTTTGTGGAAAAAAAATCTCTGTTTCTCTGCAAAAAAGCTGCTTTTTTATTCAATCCTTTTTGTTTTAGTACAAGGAAATTTTTCACATAAGTGTTTTGAAGTTATAATTAAAAAATGAAGAAAGACTCTTGTGCCATACCATGCTATGCCATGACTTGACTTTATTTATGTCTCCCCCAACCCTTTCTCCCAAAGCTGGGTCTCAAGGCAAATCACCAAGCAGGGAGAAAACTTTAGAAATCCTTCATTCTCACATGCAAGAAGGAAACAAATAAACATTGAAATTTCTAACCTGCAACTCCAGTTCTCCTCCTGTAGGGTTTTGCACATGCAGAAACAGTATAGTAAAATGAATCAAATACTTATTGACTTCTTTATGAAGGTACAAATGCACAAATTAACAATACATGGCTGAAATTCATGATCACGACTAGGAATGTGTAGCCTAGAGTTCCACATTTGTGACTGCTTCATAGTCACAATCCACAGCAGCCCCTATCATTTTTAGGGATCTGTTCTCATGTTGATTGGTAGGTAACACATTGGCTCACTCCCTCCAGCAATCTTCAGTGCAAGGAGGAAATGCAACAAGGGTTGTGCTTCTCTGATATCGCACTAGAGTTCACTGGAGAGAAAGGATTGGGAATCTCTGTCTACTGTGACATGAGTGTGCCAACACACCTGATAGGAAAAGGTTACCCTGTCACTTACAGTGGTTGCTACTTGGTAAGTTCAGATCTGCAGTGCTGGGCTGGTTATATGAGTATCATTATCCACATATTGCAAGGGGAATGGAGGGAGGAGAATAAGGGAGAAAAGGCAGGTTTTCTAAGATCATCTGGCAAATTGACAGTAAAACCATTGCTTTTCTGGTTTAGGAGCTTCACCACTGTCCTATGTTGTTTTTGTGTGCCTTCAAGTCATTTCTGACTTATGCAACCCTAAGGGAAATCTATCATGGGGGTTTCTTGGCAAGATTTGTTTAGAAGGGGATTTGCCTTAGCTGAGACTGTCCACAGCCGAGCAGGGATTTGAAACCTGTTCCCCAGTATCATAATCCATTGCATCATGCTGTTTCTTCCTCACTGGTCTATACCATTTCTCAAATATGCAGTGTGCAGTATCAGTTATTTGCAGTAATCAGTTTGTGCATATCACCTCCTAGATGAACTCATTATAATCTTGTTGACAAAGAGATATCCAGTGTCACTTTATGGGTAGATAGCCCAGTAAGTTGTAAATATGCTTTAAAAAGAAGAGTAGTAAAGAATACTTTTCCCTATCCTCCACCCTTTCCCTCTTTATATCTATCATTTACTTGTTTATCTCTCTATCTATCTCAGAATAAGCAACTGCATGACAGGTGGGCATTAATATTTGCCTTATGACCCCCATGTTTGGGTCATTTTGGTCAATGTTTGGTTATTTTAAAAAGTTTTGGCAGGTAGGGATGGAAAGATTATTCCAAACCAAAACACTATTCCAAACCAAATTTGCAAAATGGTTGACAGGCTTCTTGATTGCCGAGAAATCCTGATGTGAAGAATCCTGGATTGACAAAAACTTTCACAGTTTCAGATAGTTCTTTTGCACAGAGCCAATTTTATACATGTAGACTTTGCACAGAATAAGTCCTGAACTACAAACAGTCTTTGAAAACAGCATAGTAAAGACTTTCTTGAAGAAGGAGGAAAATTGCTAAAATTACTCATACCTTCTTTCAAGGAAAAAAAATAGCAGTTACATCCCTAATAGATGGGTATTGGCCAATTTATGGCCAATGGGCTGGGGTGTTTTTTTTGTTTTTGTTTTTAAATCTGGAGTGGCTTTGAAGACTAAAAATCTGGAGTTGTACTTTTCTCACTTTAATAGACAGACAGACAGACAGACAGATGATAGATGACAGACAGATGCCTTCACGTGCTATTTAACATTCTAAGGTCTTTGTACCTAGAAAATTGTTGTCCTTTTCCATTACTAACTTGTGTGGCCGTCAAAAGCAATAAAAATGTAAATAAGTGTATAGTATTATGAACTTCCTTGGTTAAATGGCTTGTAAGCAAGGTTGATCAACGGTAGATTGAATTACTAGTTGAAACCTTCAGGTCCATCACTTCAAGGTCTACCATGACAGGAAAACGAAAGTAGCTAAGTAATTCAGATTCTACCTAACAACCTCCCATTTTAAACCATTAAATTTAATTTGAATGTTAACTGTTTCCATTTTTTGTTTCGTTAATTACAATTGAAGACTCTAAAATTTTATACAGTATTCTCTTCTCAAAGAAGTAATTCAAAAGTTCCACTAATTTATAAAGATCCTATGTTACTCTGAAGCTTTGAATATGTGCTTTTTACAGCTAAGTAGTGTTGTAACATATGTGATTTCTAATGGATTGTAGAAGCAGACAACTTTAACCCTGCCCTCCAGTGCTCTAGGCAGTGGGCTGAAAGTTATATGACAAAGAAAATATTGTTTGAAGAATATTTGACAGTTTTGGGGACACATGAATGACTAGCCTAAGGGAAAAGATGGGTGGCTTCATTAATTACTTCCAAGTGTATTCATAACCAGTATTCTTCCATCATATCTTCTCAAATGCTAGCATATCATTTACATAAGCAAATATAGTTCAGTAATATTAATAAAGTGTAGAATAATAATGGGTTTTGATATTGAAAAATAGTTTAATGTTGTCCCTTTTGCTTTTAATCATTTCTATGCACAGTAGCTGATGGCTTCCGTGTCAGTGGGCTTGTGAATCCACTTCAGGTTTTAACATGAACTTTAAAGGAGATATGGGAGACCCTAGTTGACACTGCTTGCTAATGTACCTTTGAACAAATTCACTTGCACTGTGTTTTGGGATTTTACAGTGTATGACAAGTTGTGGTTTTTTGTGTCATCCAGCATATAGATTTTGCATTCAAAAGAAAATGTGTCCCATAAGGGAGGAGCCAGCCAACAATTTTGGAGTCAATCAGAAGCTGATTGACTCTATATGTTCATATATGTACAAATTCTCCTTGAGACAGTGTGGGGAAAATTAAGAAGGGTATAAGCTGGAACTGGTGCTCTAGAAGCCCTGCTCACATGGTTTTTCACACTCAAAGGAGGAAAAAGATCACATAAATGGGGTTCTAGGAGACTGGCAGTCTACCTCACATGCTACTTTCATGTGTAACTGCACTCAGTGCTCTGTTTCATGTGGATGATTTAAAATATGTGGACCGAAGTATACAATAGTACAGTGGGCCCTCAGTATCTGATAAAGTTTGGTTCCAGGAACCCACATGGTTAACAAAATCCATTCATTTGCAAGTCCCATTATATACAGTTCTGTAGAAAAATGGTGTCTCTCATATACAATGGCAATATCAAGGTTTGCTTTTTGAATTGTGTGTGTATGTGTGTGAATATTTTTAGACTGTGGTTGGTTGACTCTATGGATGCAGCATCTGTAGATACAGAGGGTCAACTGTATACACTTATATATAGTATGAAAGCGGGAAACCCATGGCACTCTAGAGTTTGTAAGACTATAACTCTTTGACCTTGATTCCTGGAACTGATGTGAGCTAGAGTCTCCACACCTTTCACAGTACATCATATACATCTTCTTCTGATAAAGAGCAGAGAACATAATACAATTACATTCTAGTCATCTTCCAGACAATTTACACAAAACTTTAAACATTTTTGTATATAGTTTCTAACTGGTAAAATCTAATTTAAAAAAAAATTAATGAGGGAAGGTATCCTTTTAAAACATATGCTTATTTTCAGTATATGCTTTATGAACATCACCTGAAGGGATTTTGAATTTCAACAAACGTGAACCTAAACTGTCATTTTGAATTTTCCAGTCTATGGATGGGACAAAGCATTACCACAACTAGATAAATTGTGGAGAGGAAGAAGAAAGGAGTTGAAACTAATAAATGGGATCAAACAAATAAACAGGACTAAAATTAAAATGGGATTTTAGTTTTCTGAATAATCTTTAGAAAGTTTTCTTAAAGAATCTTGACTGCCATTACTGGGACAAAGGTGGATTAGAAATAAAACAAATAAAATAAATAATAAAATAAAATGGCTATACTTCCACTGAATGAACACTAGGGATTAGGGATGTGAAAATCGTTCTCAGTTTTATTGTGATTCTCCAAATCTCACTTGCATTTTTTTCATTCTTCTTTTATACTGTTGTGAGAATTTGTGTGGGTTTTTGCATGAAATATGTGCATATATTTTCTGCACATTTTCCCTAATTTCCCCATTTGCCTCAGTTACATATTTCTCCCATTAACTGAAGTGTATGCTTTTTATCTATTCACATTTTAAAATGTGTGTATTGTTTTATGTGTACCTTGCTTTTCTGAAACACCCTGTAGGTCCCAGAGGTGTACAGATTTTTGAGGTGAGATGTAATAAGGCTCAAAAGGTAGGTAGAGAGTGTCTTCACCAAAACCTGTCAAATGGGACGAAATTAATGTTCATCCCTGTATGACATACATTCATCGTTTCAGGCCACTGTGGAGAAAGTAATTCTAAAGAGATAGTCAAGCTGAATGGCATGAACAATGAGTAATGATGTCCCTTTGATACCATACTGTAGAAGCCTAAGATATAACTGATGCATGGTGACTCACTGAGGTAGTTTAGAAATGGGGGTTTCCTTTATTAGTTGCCTACAGCTTTACTAGGTAGAGGCTATCTTCCCAAAACACAGTCAACAGCCTGACTATAAGAAATGTTGCAGTTTTGTGAGTGATTTGCTATCTTCTGTCTCTTCTATGATGGACCTCCCAGGAAATATTCTGTTTCCACCACAATTACTTCATTTTTCTTTGTACAAACTGATCTTTCTGTCAAGAGAAAGAACAAAGTTAAAATGTTTCAATCAAACTAATGCACAGAAAGTTCAAGCGTGAAAAAGTAACATGTCAAGGAAAGCTAAAATAAAGTCAGATCACTGCAGCACAACAACAACAAAGGAGCAACAAATAACCAAAGAGCCCACAGTGACCAGCCATGGACTCTGGAATGGAAGGAAGGCAGGGGTGTGAACTCCTTCACAAGAACAGGGTGGTGAAGCTGACCACCTACCAAAAGCACTTGGCAAAACTGGACCACTAATGTTCCTATTCAGTTAAGCCTCCTCAGGAATTAGAAATACCATGGATGTTTATCACACTATGCTCTTAAAGAGGTACTATTCCAGTGTGACTCCTCTAGCTGCCTCCTGTTGCATGCTGGGATTGGCAGTTTTAAGGAGGGGTATTTAGAATTCTCAGGCAGAGAAGTTCAGCTCCTTAAAACTGCCAATCCCAGCATGCAACAGGAGGCTGCTAGAGGAGTCACACTGGAATAGTACCTCTTTAAGAGCATAGTGTGATAAACATCTATGACAGCTATTGTCATTGAGCCCTCCCAGGAGTAATAAAGGCTGTCTGCAATCCATTCTATGCACATTTACTTGTTAGTAAGCTACACTGAACATGAAGAGAGCAGTTCTAAGTACACATTGTGCTTGAGGCACCGCCCATATGTGCCTCACCCCTAGCACGTGACAAAGGCGTCAAAATGGTAGCGCCCTGTACAGACAGGCACTGCCATTTTGATGCAACGGACGCCTATGCATCCGCACGTTGCAACACCATATGATGTTGCAAGTGCGCCACTGCGGCATCATTATGGTGCCATAAAAAGAAACCAGTTTTTGCGGGTTCTTTTTGCTCTGTGAGGGAGCCACGTAGTTTGTCCGCTGCGGCTTCATCACGGAGCAAAACAAGGCATGGGCAGACTGCCCTTTCTGGCAGTCTGTACCCTGCCAAAAACAGCAAATAAAAGCAACTGAGATAATCATTCAAGGTGCAGATGAGGGCAATCAGAAAGAACAAGATGGCTTGTGCCATGTGTCTAAGAAAAGTGAATGGTGAATATGAGTCCAGGGGAATAGGAAGGAATTCCATGGTTTCGGTGTCATCACTACAGAGCCATTCTGGGATAGCCACTTAATGAACCATCTTTTGACAAAGGACTTTATCGCACACAGAAATGTAAACGTTCTAGGGACGGGAGGAGGACTCTCGTGTGCGTGCGCGACCTCCCAAAAACGGATTTTATCGCACACGCAGACGTCCTCCAAGAGGCCCCGTTCCGTCCCCCAGCGCGCACCCGTTCGCGTCCAGTCCTGACGGGCGCCATTTTTTGCAGACGGAAGGTAATCCGTCAGGCAAAAATCACGCCTGTCAGGACTGGACGCGAACGGGTGTGCGCCGGGGGACGGAATGGGACGGAACAGGGCCCCTTGGAGGACGTCTGCATGTGCGATAAAATCCGTTTTTGGGTGGTCATGCGCGCACACGAGAGTCCTCCTCCCGTCCCTAGAACGTTTACATTTCTGTGTGCGATAAAGTCCAAAGTCTTACAAAAATTTAAAGCCAAAAGTTAGTTGCTTGACTGTAACTATATATTTATATTCATCCATCCTGCATTTGGAGTGGCTCCCAAGATACACATTTTCTAAAATATGAGCAGTAGTATAGTAGTAAAAATCATGTAAAATATTGGGGGTGTTGGTGTGTTTTTGTTTTGTTTTGTTTTGTTTTTTGCAAATAATCTTCCAAAATAATAGCAAGCCAGCAGCAGCAGCCAGTACTGAGCTCTCCCAGAAATGAGCACACACATTATTTAAAGTATTGACTCTGGGGCAGTTATCTTCTAGCATGGAAATCTTTCTTTAAAACTGCCTATTAAATTGTGGATAGTTGGACCAGAGCTGTGCATGAATGGTATTGCAGTGTGCATTTCTGTGTATGTGTGTATACTAGAAAGCAGACTCACTTCCTCTTTCTTAATTCTCTCTTTTAATGCTGGGATGGTTCTGAAAAGTGTCATACTTTAACCATATTGTGCGGTAATAATATCCTGAAGGGGCTGCTAGCAATCAACTATCATTTAAAGTGCAGAGGTAAGACTGAGCATGGGAAGCATTCTTATAGTGCAAGAAAATAATTGTATCCCCCAGCAGATTATTTCTTAGTCATTATTAGGAACTATTTTCAAAACTTTATGATGCAGATGTGGAAGTTTGAAAGTGCTGACAGTCATAGGGAAGCATCTGATAACATTATAGAGCCATCAGGTTTTGTATGTTCGCTATATCCTCTATTTCAGAGGAAATTTACTATTTGATATGGTCTATGCCCTATGGCTAATAGTTCCCTACTTTAGATTTGCATACTGTTCCCTTTTGTAAGTGAATGACAGTATCTTAGGAAGTAGACTGAAAGTTCAATTTTATGCACACTGAAGAGCTGGCGTGGTTTGAGCATAGGATTAGGACTCTGAAGATTGAGGTTTGAATCCTGCTGGGTGATCTTGGGTGGATCACACCCTCTTAGCTCCAGAAAAATCCATGATAGGTTTACCTTAGGTTTGCCATAAGTCAGAAATGACTTGAAGGTAATCAACAATAGCAATAACACTCAAAAATAAACATCTTTCAGTCTATATTGAACCATTGTGTTTAGTTGGATTTACCCACATGCAAGTGAGCAAAGCCTGAAACCTAGAGCTGTTTCATCTTCTTTCAGCTGAATGATGGATTGATTAAACACTCAATGTAATGGTGCTTCCTAGGTCAAGAAATGCTTGTAAATAAATGGTGGACTAGATTATGTTTACCACTTATGTCAAATATTATTGTTCATTTAATTAGATTGTTCCATAAGTGTTCTGATAAATTTGCAAGGGGAATTCATTACTACTGCATTAAGTATGGATGTGTGTGTCCTTGGATGTTGAAGTGAAGTCTGCATTATTCTTATTTTGCTCTTGATAGAATATCAATAATCTAAGACGGGGTAGGCAACCTTTTTGAGCCGGGGGCCAGGTTGCTGTCCCTCAGACAACTGGGGGGGCTGAAGCCAATAAATAAATAAATAATTTTTTAAAAAATTAAATAAATAAATAAACCGGGACAAATGTAGGACAAAATTTTCAAATGGTGGACACTTTTTTTTTAAAAAAGTGGAGGACACACAAAAAAAATTGCTGATTTTTTTTAAAAAAATGTTAATATAAATGCATGTTTCTGAGGCTTCAATAGACAATTGCCCCTGAGAGCGAGAGGCCAAAGGCCCCGGCTGCTATCGGCAGCAGGACTGGGCTGGGGCCGGTCCCAAGGCCTCACCGGGCCGCATCTGGCCCGCGGGCTGCAGGTTGCCTACCCCTGATCTAAGATATACAGATGACACCATACTACTAGCATATAATAATGAAGACTTGGAACAATTACTAAAGAAAGTCAAAGTGCTAAGGCAGGATTAATGTTGAAAACAAAGAAAACAAAAAATAACAACTAGGAAAATTTTTACATAAATTCAATTAAGATTATGAAGAAATCAAAATAGTAAAATAATACCCTTACCTTGTATCAATAATTGATCAGAACAAATACTGCAGGACTGGGAAGGGCAAGAAGGAATTAGACAAGATTGCAAAGTGAAAAGGTATAAAACTGAATAAAGTTAGGATAGTCAAAGCCATTGTATTCCCCACCACCATGTACAGATGTGAGAGATGGAGATTGAAGACAGCTGACAGAAGGAGAATCAACTTATTAGAGATGTGGTGCTGGAGAAGAGTGCTGAGTATACCACAGATGGCCAAAAAGACAAAACATGTGGGTCCTATAACAGATTAAGCCTGAACACTCCCTTAAAGCCTGGATAACCGAATTGAGACCGTTATGAGAAGGAATGACTCATTAGAAAAGTCAATAATGGTAGTAAAGGTGGTAGAAAGAGAGGAAGATCACATACTAGATGGATGGACTTAGTCAAAGAAGCCACAGCCTGGGCCTGCAGGATTTGAGCAGAGAGGCTGAGGACAGGTAGTTTTGGAGGTGTCTCATTCACAAGGTCTTCAAGAATCAAAGTCAACATGAGGGCAGTTAACAATGACAACAAAGCAGTGGCAACTTTTGACCAGTTCACTTTGACCAGATCGAGATGGAGTTTTATAGTGGGCACAATATCCAGTGGTTACTATACATGGTAGTTAGCAGTTTCATGTCCATGTCAGACATTGTATTACTTAAGAACAATTTCTGCAGAGAATCTGGTTGCTGTTGACTAGGCCTTTTGTCAGTGTAAAATATCCTAGTGAGGAGAGATGGATACTAATTAGGTGATGAGAACAAGCAACTGGGAAGGACTTGTGCCTTCATTCTTTGCTTATTAGCTTCACAAAAGCAGATGTCTGGAAATTGTTAGAAATATAATGCAGAAGTAAATTAAGCTGAAATGGAAGAATTGCATTTCATGAACATTTTCATAGACATTAAAAGGTCATCCCCTATTTTTGAGAATTGCTGTCAAGAAAGATAAAAAGGGGTTTGCTTGTTGCTAATAGTATGGTTTACTTGGCCTCACACTCCTGTTAGCCTGGGATCATGGATGTGAACACTTGAGGCATCCTGAGGGCTAAATCAGCTTTTTTTGCCTCAGCAATTTCCCAGACGTTGATTGGCTACATTAGTGTTACAGTCTCACAATATTTATTATGGGATCTCTAACTGGCTGGAGCTCAGTGCCAAGCAAGGGAGAAATTGTGTTAAAGCAGCAATAAATGAAGAAACTAATGGCAGAACAAGCACACACTGCAACAGTGAACATTCTTAATGACAAGAGTTTGAGTTAGAGGTGGCAGGATTAATTCTATTGATAGGCATAGTGAGACATCTGCCTTAGAAGATTAATTCATTGGCTTTAAAGTGCTTTATCCCCAACATATTAAAGGTACATTTAATTTTCAAAATGGGTGTTATCGCATTTACCTATGCCGAGACGAATGCAACCCGTATACAACCTGGATGTCAGCTGGGCTTATCCTGTGCCTTTTCAAAAATAGGATTTTCCTATTTTCTTTAGGCAGTAGATGCCTGGAGGCAACAAGGGCTGCCTCCTGACCAGTAGTCCTAGGAGTCCCAGTAATTTCATTTCTGTTGAAGGGAAGAGCTGTGGGCTACTCTGCCCTCTTAAACTAGCCACTTCCCTCAGATGCAGTGGAGAATTTTGTGCCATCACCACTGTGGAAGCAAAATTCAACTGCCAATCCAATTTGATTCTGTTCATTAAATGGAAGAAGGGCACCATTTGTCAGATTGCACTACTTTGTATTGTAATCCCAATAATACTTACTTAGAAGTAAGGCCTACTGAACTCACAGCAACCCTATCATGCAGCATTGTAATGTTTGTCTAGTGCTGTAGGACTCTTTATATTCTCAATTGCCAAGTTTAAATATGCTTGAGCTATAATGTTCTAGCCTGTGTTACAGTAGTTGTAAGACTGATTTCAGAAGTTCTTCAACAATAATTAGGCTCTCTGTACAACTGAAAATATACATTTGGAAGCAGTACCTCAGGAGATGTCTTACAGTAATAAGGACTTTGTTCTGTGATTTCATGAAGGCACTCAGATACTGCTCCCAGTTTGGTCTTTGCTTTATAAGTCATTAAAGCAATTTTAAAACCAATTCACTATCAAGAATGTGCTGGTGTTTAATATTCTCCAAGTGGGAAACATGGATTTATTGGGAGTTGCAATTTTAACCCTAGCATGTATTTACTACAGATCAGAGTGTGTACAGAGGATCATTTTTTCCACAGAAAACGTAAAACACCATTTTAATCAGCCTATTCTTCATCCATAATGTTATATGTCACTCGCTGGGAATGTTCAATGACAATAAAGAGAAGTGGTCACATAAAAGGTGATATGATCAAACAATGTTGCTGCTGCCTTTTTTTTTTTTTTTTTGAGCAAAGTGAGAGAAAAAAAGATGGGATAGGTCTTTCACAATGATATTTCACTGTAAACTATTCTCTCCAAAGCAACTGGTGATACATTACTCTCAGATTTTGAAGAAGTATAGAAAGATGCAACAGAAATGGTTGGATACATCTGAGCAAAAGCTAAAATAATAGGTTGGATTTATGGGGTTTCAGCATTGAAAGGAGATGTCTAAATCAGCAAATGAATGTTTCAGTAGTACACTTTAAGACAGTAGTGTTAGTGTTGGAGTTAGCAACGTTCGCATGCCTATGCTGTCCAGAAGCTAGATGACATTTCACTCTCTAGGAGTTTTGGCACATGTTTTGATAGCTTCAGTCATTCTCTTGCTGCATCATGTAGCCTTCTTTCGTTTTCTGAGGCTAGAGCTGCTCCAATTTCTTTCTTTCTCTCTTCATCCTCCATTAATGGACATGTGTAAGATTCTCTCTTGGTGAGATGCTCAATGTTTCCTGATAATATGTGATATTTGTATTTTCTTTATTTTCCCCTATGCTAATTATGCAGAAGCATCCATGACTAAAAACTATGTCTGGCTTTTGGCTTTTCAAAATTTACTTTTGAAATTATTTGAAATTTTGGTTTTAGTGGCCAGAAACCTTTTGATGTATTATAAGGGTATAATTCAGAGTTACACAATCACTACTATTTTTTGTTGTTGCTGTGGAAGCCAGAATTGTTTACCAAACACATAATCACCATCACAACCCATCTTTTAAGTGATGCAACACCCCTGACACAACAATTTTCATGTCTTTGAACAGTGGAGAAATCAGTGGAGACACAGCCAGCTATTTTCTTGCAGCTTGACACAGTGCAAGGATGCTATCTGCAGGCACCTTCTGAGGACATCTGAAGGTTCCTGTGGGGACTTGGTACAGTATGTCTAGTCAGAAGAACATAGCTCTCCTCTTCCCATCTATGTTGCTGCTGCTTTTTTTTTTAATAGAAAAGTGAGAAACTGTCCAAGTTGGATATTTTAGCATCTCTTAGGGCAACCATAATTTGCTCTAAAACCTTCTAGGTGTAGTGGGCTGTATATTTAAATAACGACACAAAGACCACCATTTGTGAGAAGCACTTCTTCTCCAATGCTAGAATGGCATGTGCTACCATTGCTCCATAAAACTAATTATTTAAAATAGGCCATGCATCAAATAACACAATTTCCTTAAGCTTATAATTTCAATATTTATGAGTTAATTTGAATCCCAAATCAAAAAAGTAAAAAAGAAAAAAAGAGAGACTTTTTGTGTGCAGCTGTAGAAAACAACTTATCCTTATCTTATGCATAGCTAATTGCTTGGAAAAGTTCAGCTGATTCCCTCTCCCTCTCTTTCTGCATAAGTGCCTAAAAGATGAGCCATCTTAAAACTCCTAAATACCCACAAGTCAATTTCGTCTTTCAGCAACAGTTTTAATGTAATAGCAAATGATAAAGTAATAGAAATGGCTCAGTGGACCTGTTCACACAATCCATTTGGGGTGCATGTAAGCAGTCCTGATCTTCATTGGAACACTCTCATTGCCAGCAAATGTGAATGGGATGATTGTAGCTCCAGCTCAGAGAAATTCCCTTGACAATGGGAGCAGTTTTCTCCATCCAAAGACTCAGAACTATCATGAAAGTTCTACAGGAAAACCACACAGACATTTTTTTAAATGTACTTTTAGGGTGACATTTTCATGTCTTTTAACAGTAAATTGGTAAATGAAGAGTGTTTCCTTTCCCTGACCATCCTGGACACTTTGGTCTACTTGGGTCATTCTCATTTCCACAGTTCACAGGGTCAAATTTGTTTAACTTTGGGATGAATGCTTTTCCAGTTATATACAGTTAGTATATGACACATACACATTCCAGCTCTCACATTACATTATTGTTTACTGCCACTGATGTGTACTGTGAAACTCAAGATATGTCTCCTATATTGTAGCAAATATATCTAGCTCTTACTGCATGAAGAAGGCAGACTCATAATGCTAATTATATAATGTATGATGTGGCTCTAAAACAATCTTCCCCATCCTGTTTTAAACCACAGTTACCTGACCGTTTGTCATGCTGGCTGGGGCTGATGAGAAATAAAATCCAAGACATCTGGATGGTGTCATGCTGGGGAAGGTTATCTGAGCACGCATTGTTCTAATATGTAGATGGGCACATGGTTGCAGAGAGCCAGCATGGCGTGGTGGTTTGGGTGCACAACTAGGATCTAGAGAGCAGGGTTCAAAATCCCATTTGGTGATGCAAATCCAAGGGGTGACCTTGGGTAAGTTGTAGTTTCTTAACCTCAGACGAAGGCAATGGAAAAAACCCATTTGAACAAACTTTGCCAAGAAACCCTCATGATAGGATTGCCCTGGGGCTCCCATAGGTTGGAAATGACTTGAAGGAATGCAGCAACAATAACATGTTGTGCAGCAGGACAATAAAGGATGCAGTAGGAAATAGGTTTTGTGCAGTCAGCTATATGTTTATTTCATACAGAAACAAGTTTATTTCTTAAAACAAATAGGTGACAAAAAGATAAAGAAAGATGACTATATTGTTTCAGTCCTATAATCTTATATTAATCATATATTAATGGGAACTATCTATCTGTCTGTCTGTCTGTCTGTCTGTTCCATCTGTGTCTGAAATATATGTGGAGACGTGTTTAGTAGTCTTGTATCCAACTTTGTTACAGCAAGCATTGCCAGTTGCATCCAGCACTCCATTTGCACCGTGGTTGCAGAGTCACTGACACCTTGAAGGTACTACTTGCCATTGCTACATTTTGCAAGAAGTTTCACATTGCATATATTTTGTGCCTTCTGGTTTGGGTCTCGGTGCCACTACCCCTCAGGGACAGTACCAATATATTTTTGGTATCTTGGCAAGGCTTTTTGCAATGCACTGCAACAGAATAATGTAAAATAACAAGTGTCACGGGGTGGATAAGGAAAAAGAATATCTTTCATACCATTTTCCTGGCTTTCTGGAAAGTACAAAAACACTTAGAATATACCCTGGTTCTATGGATGGAGAAAATTCCAGATTGAATGATATTATTTTAAATGGTATGTATTCTGAGATACTTCTGCATGGAGTGAAGTGGTATAATAGAAAATATGGCAGTTTAGGAGTTCATTATGAGAGTTTGCATAACCAACCCACCAAGGAGAAGCCAGAGTCAGTGTTTGTCTCCTCCTTTTCTATTGTTTATACTCAAAGGTACTAACATCTTGGTTTAAAACTTCATCACAAAACACAGAAGTCCAAAACAAATCCAACTGCAGATAAAATCTCACAATTGAGTTTACAGGACACGGCTGCAGTATTACACAAAGTTCCCTGGGAATAAGCTCCATTTGAACTCAGCCGTGTTTAACACTGATTGCATAGGATCAATTTATAAACCACACAGAGCTTTAACAAAAACAAAACAAAACAAAACAAAAAACAGAAACAATATCCAGCCAGCTGAAGTTCAGTCCTTAACTTTGTATTAGCCATCCAAACAAACTTGCAAAGAAGTTTTACATTTGAAAAGTTGTATGATGTAGAAATTGCACCACAAAAAAGCTGAGAAAAAAAACAGCCCCTGCTGATTTATTGCCTTGATTATACAAATTAATTTCCTTGATTCTCTGACTTTCTGTCTGCTAATCTGTTAAAACCTACAGTAAAATTTGGAAGCCTCGTTCTCATATCATTGCCATACTGGAGCAAGAAGGGTCTTGTCAGCTATCCTCATACTGCAAAAAGATGACAATATACCTCCTATACTTTAAAACAACAACAACAACAACAACAACAGTTGACATGGAAGGAATAATTTTATGCTCTAGTTTGCTTAATATGTAGTCTGAGCCTGTGGGTTAAACTCCATGCTACAAATCAACCTACAAAGGAGATGCATGGAGTCTCTTGTTTGGATAGAGAGCTGCACTGAGAAGGGGGCATTTAACCCTTTTTCTACTCTTAACTCAAATCCCTACCCTCACTGCTAGTCCACTTATGGTAACTTTCTGAATCGTCAAGTCTGTATAATAACTGAAAATTTAGCAAGTCTTTTTTATTTTCAAGAATGGGGTGGAGGACTGTTGATATTATTTATTGCTGCATGCAAGATGAAAGTAGTGAAGCTTTATACATCTATACAGTAGTATGAAGAGAATGAGTATTTGCATCTGTCTCATGGTCACCTGTATGGGTGGCTTGATAGCTGCCCCTAATGTCTTTGCACCAGCTTTCTTTTGCTTGGATCAGTGCCCCTTGTTAGAATTGCCATTTGATCTGAAGTAGGTCAGTTCTAAGAGCACTGAGTCACTGCAGGCTGAAATGGGAGAAAATGTCCCTCTGGAAGTGCTAGAAGTGGAGAAAGACAAAAAGCTGAAGAAAAATTAATCCTGCAGGAGAAAGATGGAGAATTCTTATGACTGTTTAGTGAAGCTTTAAACTAAGCATTTTACAGAAGTCAATAAACCACACACACCACAGAAGCAACATTAAGAAATTACAACCAATGGGATACAATCAATAGGATATTACAACAAGTGGGATACATATGTTAAATAGTAGTAGTAGTAGTAACAGCAACAGCAGTAGTGTAAACATGTGTCTGAACACTCAAGAAACAACTACAAAATAATAATAATAATAATTTTTATTTCTATCTTCCCGCCTCTTTCAATGGATCGAAGCGGGATCATAGCAAGGTTAAAATTACAAGGTTAAAATTACAGCACCATTAAAACCACAGTAAATAATAAAAACATAAAAACATAAAAACATAAGAATCTAAAAACAGTAGCCTCAATCAATCAAGGGGTTAGCTGGCCTCGTTTCATACTAGTGATCTTCATAGGAGGTCAGGAGGATAAGCACTGCCTTCTTAAAGATTTCTAAAGATGTAACAAGGCGGGTCTCCTCTTGGAGTCCATTCCAAAGTCTGGGACAGCGATGCTAAATGCCTTTAGGGAAGTAGAAACAAGTTTGGATGATGGTATCACCAACAAATTCTTCCCACTTGTTCTAAGAGTGTGGGGCGGATTGTATAGGTAGATGCGTTCCCGTAAGTAACCCAGACCCAAGCCATGTAGGGCTTTAAAGGTAATGACCAACACCTTGTATTGTGCCTGGAAGCTAATTGGGAGCCAGTGTAGATCTTTCAAAATGGGTGTTATATGGTCAAGTCTCGAAGAGCTAGTGACCAACCTGGCTGTCGCATTTTGCACTAGTTGAAGCTTCCAAACTTGATACAAGGGTAGCCTCATGTAGAGTGCATTGTAGAAGTTGAGACGAGAGATTACCAGAGCGTGTACTACAGCTTCCACGTCCTTTTGGTTGAGGTAGGGTCACAGTTGGTGTATCAACCAAAGTTGGTACCAAGCACTTCTGGCCATCGAATCCACTTGAGATGACAAACGTAGATGTTTATCACACTATGCTCTTAAAGAGCTACTATTTCAGTGTGACTCCTCTAGCAGCCTCCTGTTGCATGCTGGGATTGGCAGTTTTAAGGAGCTCAACTTCTCTGCCTGAGAATTCTAAATACCCCTCCTTAAAACTGCCAATCCCAGCATGCAACAGGAGGCAGCTAGAGGAGTCACACTGGAATAGTACCTCTTTAAGAGCTCGTCTGATAAACACCGTAGAGATGGATCTTTTAAAAAAGTAATTTTATTTTACTATGTATGAATCACCAATGTACCATGCATTTTCAGTTACACTAAAGAGTGTTTGTAGATAGTTTAAAAAAAAACTCTTGCTTTATGTGGTGGCTACAAAGCAGCTTCATCAATTTCTTTATTCAATAAGATCTTCTGTAGTTTTGTTTTGTCCCTGCTGGAACTCATGCACCAGCATGTAGAAATGTCTTTGTTTTAAGATCTCTTCTTTAACTCAGGAGACTCATTATTTTTTGTCTTTAGGCCTTTGAGAACAATTGGTATATTTACCAGCTACTGGGTAAGCTCTACATCACCAGGGCTCCTTCCAGAGAGAAGAGATTAATGTAAATGTTCAGAGTTGAATTATGTTAACTAATGCTTTGGTTTTTCATAAAAGAAACTATTGAAGTCTGTGGCTGAATATAAATAACTATGCGGTTGTTGTTTACTTAGCCTAAAATGATTTTTTGTGTGTGACTAGTTTTCATTTGTGTGGCATGTTACTGAATTTGGTTACTAAATAGGTCATGCAGTACCCACTGATATGAGGTGGTTGTTAAGAATATGCTTGAAAATCAAGTGTTGACATTGCTTTTCTTCAGTTTGGTCTCTTCAGCATACATAGCTGAACAGGGGAATTGTTTTACAAGTGCATGCATATCTGTAAGCCCATAGTTGCCAGTCTAGATTTTGTTTTTGGAAGCATTAAACTGGCTGTTGGCATGCCTTCTCCTTGAACAACTTAAAGGATGAACGCAGAAGGTACATTCACCCAACTTTTTTCCCTCTCTTGAAGGGAAATGCTATACTGAATCTGTCTTTCTAGAAGGGTTCAACCTATATTTGTCTTCCTAATGGTGTGAGACTCTAATTTAGTTTTAAATGTTTGTACATCAGACTCTAGGCATGTGTCCAGGGCAGTTTATATAAATGTAACATTTAGAAGCAACAACTACAGTGCTCCCATGGCATATGTGGGCGAGATAGAATCACAGAGTTGGAAGAGACCACAAGGGCCATCCATTGTGATTTCATGCCATGCAGGAAATCACAATCAAATCATCCCCGACAGATGGGCATCCAGCCTCTGCTTAAAGACCTCCAAGGAAGGAGACTCCACTACACTACGAAGAAGTATGTTCCACTGTCATAAACTTCTTCCTAACGTTGAGGTGGAATATCTTTTCCTGTAGCTTGCATCCATTGTTCCGAGTCCTATTCTCTGGAGCAGCAGAAAACAAGCTTGCTCCCTCTTCAATATGACATCCCTTCAAATATTTAAACAGGGCTATCGTATCACCTCTTAACCTTCTCTTCTCCAGGCTAAACATCCCCAGCTCTCTAAGGCATTCTTCAAAGGATATGGTAGCTCCCTGAAAACCTGATACAACAGCTTCCCTGAAAACCAACTGGCAAAAGATACTAGAATATACTTTGGCTGTCAGCCTTCTTCCTAGGAAAAGAGTCTGTTGGTTTATGACAAGAAAGAGAAGTACCCAGTAAAATGGATTAACATTTGTTAAGACAAATGTTGTCTGGATCTAAGGAAAGATTCATAGTCAGTGACATAGGTGCTTTACAGAGTGCCCATGTTTGCTGCGTGAGTGAACCGCAGAGGACAAACTTCGTGGTTCGCCGGCGCAGCAAAAAGAACCCACAAAAAGCGGGTTCTTTTTGCGGCGTGGCTATGACGCCGCAAGATGCGGTGTCATAACCACGCCGCGATGTGCGGATGCTAAGCATCTGCCACATCAAAATGGCGGTGCCCATTTTGATGTACCCAGTACGTACTAGGGGTGAGGCCTGATTGGATGCTGCATCCTCAGCCAACCCCTAGTACATACTGGGGGCGGGCCAAAGGCCCATGTAGAACGCGCCAATGTGAGGCTTGCATTTTCCCTTGTACGCAAACTCACCAAGAATATTTTATAGTGATTAGAATCCTTATTCTTATGTGCATATTTGTTCTTAGCTTCTCATTCAAAGTGCAGGAATCGCATAGAATACCAATTCTAAAAGGGCAGATTCATATGAGCTGTCTGGGACATATAAAATGTGCGAGATGCTTTGTATGAAACCAAGCACAAGCCATTTAATGCATGGATGGGTCCAATCAGAAAAGTACTATTAAATGTCTAGGGGAAAATGTTTAAAATTTATTTCAAGGTACTAATTTGGACTACCCCTTAGGAAGCATTCTTTGGAAGGTGGATGGAAAACCAAAGATGGTTAACTTATGATTTTTTTTTTGAAATGGATTGTTCAGGAAATATGATGTTAAAGTCGATAGAAAATCTTAACAAGGAAGGTTACAATCTTCAATGATTCAATTATTACCAACTTAACCAAAGATTTATAAAAGACAAAAATGCATTAGGAACTGAAGCCAAACAAAATGAATTGGATAAGTTATTTTGGCAAAGAGATAAAAAAATTCTAAATTTTATAATTTATTATTGATTGGGGGTTAGAACATGAAATTATAAAAGACAATATGACAAAATGGGCACAAGATATGGGCTGTAAAATACACCTAGAGGAGTGGCAAAATGCCTGGTCCAAAACTAATAAATTTACTGCAGCACAAGACCTGAAGAAAAACCACTTGAACATTATGAATAGGTGGTATTATACTCCATGGAAATTAAAGAAAATTTATAAACTGTCTTATGGTACATGTTGGAGATGTAAAAAAGATAAGGGGTCTTTATACCATATGTGATGGAGATGTCTGTCGATCCAAAAATTTTGGAAAGAAATACACCACATAATTCAGGATATCTTCAAGATAAATATGTGAATGAGTCCAAAATTATATTTTTTTTGAATATGACCTCAAAATTAAAATGAGAAGATGAAAACAGATGTTGGAGAGGTAGCCTATATTTAGTTACAGCTGCTAGAACTTTGATAGCTAGAAATTGGAAATCTGATAAGAATCTAATGATGGAAGATTGGATGCTAAAAGTGAATGAATATAGAGAATTTGATAAATTGTCATTTTCTCTTAAAAATCAAAACATGAAGAAAAGAAAAGAGGACTGGCAAAAAGTCTTAGTTTGGAGAATGAACATGGAATATAAGCTCAATTCTTTTAGATGATTGGTGCAGTTTGATTATCAAAATATTGACAAGATTTTCATGGAAATTTATATATCAATATTCATAAACACTGAGTGCACTAGGGGCACTTCTGCTGAAGCATATTAAGGTTATGAAGGAGCTGAGAATATTTGATTAAAGACTGTATTAGAATAAAAAGTATAGATAAGAAGAAAAAAGATAGAATAAATTAAGTCAAATACAGGCTGAAAAAAGAGACGGAAACAGCTTGTTTACTTATCTTTTTTATAGATTGGGAAAAGGTATAGAAAAGAATCTTGTTGTTTGTATATATTGTTTTATTATATAGATCTTTCTTCTTCCACAATATAGAAAAGCCAAATGCAAACCAATATTAAGGGATACTTCCTTTGTTACAATATGCACTCTTTACAAATCCAGGAACAAAAGGAAGATACGACAAGGGTCAAGAATGAGTCAAGGAGATATATCTGAATTGATTTATGTAAACAATTTTATTTGTATGTTTTATGCTATAATGTAATAAATGTTAATTTAAAAAATAATGCATGGGTGGGTAACCTGTGGACCTCCAGACATCTGGGACTATAACTTCCACATGACAATGCTGGGTAAGGTTCATCAGAGCTATATGCGGTTTTCAGCTTATGCTGAAAGATGTGTGACAAACAGGAAATGGTGTGTGTGCCGCCACATGCATGAGCCCCATTATTTTCAGCGGGGCTCAAGCATATGCATAATTTGCCTTAAGCGGGGGGTCCGGAACAGATCCGCTGCATAAGGCAAGGGCACACTGTACAGTAAAAAATTTATAGACTACCCAGAGATTTTTAGTGATACTGTGGTAAACACATTTTCAACTCATGGCCATATTCATGGGACCAGAATTTATTCCATGCCTATGGCAATAGAGAGTTTCCACTGAATTGGATAGACCATCAGTTTGCAGTTTTCTAACCCATCATTTCCATAGCACAATTGTATTTTGTGCCATAACTACAATGGGACACTTTTCACATGATAGGTAGACAGGATTCATGGTTTACATAAACATTGAAAGCCGTGTTCAAAATCCATGAATATGGAATAAAAGAAAAAGGTCTCAGCTACGGTCTGACCAGTTCAGTAACACCAAAGGCAAAATTCACATTGTACATTTGAGATGTGTTTGATTCATTTGTTTCCCTTGGATGATGGTAATAGGCACATCAGCTTTGTTTGGAAACCAGTAAACAGTTGGAACAAATCCATTCATGTGATGGGTGTTTAGCACTGGAAGAATGGAAATCTACACTAAAGAACTGGTCTCTCTTGCCATCTGTGCATTTGGCTCCCTGAAAACCTGATACAACAGCTTCCCTGAAAACCAGCTGGCGAAAGATACTAGAATACACTTTGGCTGTCAGCCTTCTTCCTTGGAAAAGAGTCTGTTGGTTTATGTCAATAAAGAGAAGTACCCAGTGAAATGGATTAACATTTGTTGAGACAAAGATTAACATTTGTTAAGACAAATGTTAAGTCTGGATCTAAGGAAAGATTCATAGTCACTGACATAGTGAGGCCTGCATTTTCTTTTGTAAGCAAACACACCAAAAATATTTTATAGAGATTAGAATCCTTGTTCTCATCTGCATATTTGTTCTTAGCTTCTCATTCAAAGTGAGGTCCTTGTAGAAATTGCATAGAATACCAATTCTAAAAGGGCAGATTCATATGAGTTGTTTGGGACTTCTAAAATGTGCGAGGTGCTTTATATGAAACTAAGCACAAGCCATTTAATGCATGGGTGGGTAACCTGTGGACCTCCAGACATCTGGGACTATAACTTCCACATGACAGTGCTGGGTAAGGCTCAACGGAGTTGTATGCCCAAGCATCTGAGGGCCAAAGTTCCCTGACCTTTAATTTAATAGACCAAGGAACATTGTTTCAGAAGTATGCAAAGAGATCTTATAGCACCTTTGGGATTAACTGAGTGAAATATGTTGTTGTAGGATAAGCTTTCATAGAATTGGTCTACCGAGTCTATTGAAAGCTTGTTCTACAATGTCTTTTTCCCTCAAATAGTGCTACAAGATGTTTTTGCATATTGATGTTCCAGACTAACATGGCTATGTTTCTGAATTCTATGTTCAGAAGTGTTATTTAAAAAGCATAGTGTAGCTTGCATATGAAATGTTTGCTACTTGTTGTGACTCATAAAAAAATAAATCACTTGAACACTACATAAACATCTGTCTTTCCCAAACCCCAAATGGGGTGCCATTTTAATGGAAACTGCAGTTGAGAATTTTTTCAAGCTTTCTTTTATGTGGATATTCTTATAGCCAAGGGGTGGTGCCCAGCATTATTTTTACATAAACGGAAAGTGTTTCAACTCACAAAGTGCTGATGTTGTGTGCCTTCAAATCATTTCTGATTTATGGTAACTTATCATGGGTTTTTTGAAGGGAAGAATTTGTTCAGAGGAGGCTTCCCTTGCCTTCCTCTGAGGCTGAGAGAGAGTGATTTGCTCAAGGTCACCCAGTGGGTTTCTATGGTCAAGTGGGGATTCAAAATCTTGTCTCCCAGTTTTCAGGTCCAATGCTCAAACCATGCTGACTCTCACAAAGTGGAGTGCCAACATTTTGCCAAATTTCTCATACCTTTCATGCTGCATTCTGTTCTATTCTATCTGGAGATTGGCACGAGGCATAAGACACCAGCTATGGAATAGGGTTTTAATACATTGCAGGGTATGCAAATCCTGGATCTTCTGCCTTGCTGAAAGCAGGAGTGTTTTCTTTTGAGCACAAAGATATCATTGGTTCTTAAGGTCCACACTTTTTATAGTCATGTATTTCAAAATGTTTGCACTTGAGAAAGAGTAGGCATGTCCCTAGACCATTTTTCCAGTCTCATACTCTCCAAGAGCTTTATCAGTCCCTCCAAATCAAACTGGAAGTGACTAGAAAGTCACTTCTGATAGTTTAAAAAAAAACACCCCAAAAACCACCTTTCAACAGAGGATAATGATGTGACCCTAAAGGCACGATTCTCCATTTTAAATTTTTTAATAAAAAAAAAAAATAGTGGATGATGATGATGATGATGATGATGATGGACTACCTGACTTCTATAACTACATGACCTGCTGTAATAGACCATTCAATGAATCCTGACTGGGAAATTAACATGTGCATAAATACCTTGGATTGATGGAGCTTCTATTATTGGGACCAACAATTGGGTTTAGGCCAAAATAATTCCAATCTTGTTTTCAATTTTCTATCATTCATAGTTTTTCTTCTGATATGAAGTATACTTCCTCATGAAAATCTGGATCTTTTAAATTGCATTAGAATGTAAAGAAAACCCCTTTCTTCCCTCGCCCCCTTTTTGTACTTATTGGAAATCTTTGTTTCTTCTCACAGAGTAAATGCTCACTTGATAGAATGAAGTCAATAAAAGATCTTCAACCAGAACTCCCCACAGGAAAAAAGGGTACAAAATTGCTTTATGGAAGAAAAGAAACTGTTTTTAAAGAAACTGACCAGAGGTTAAGTATCAAGAAATTAGGATCCCTGTCTCAGCAAATACTTCTAAAACTTAAAAAGAGCTGAAGTCACAGTGTGTGAACAAAGTAAAGCAATCTCTCTTAATTAAGGTACTAGGAATAAACCATTCTGAGAAAAACTAAAAGAGGAGAATCTGGCATGAGTCTTAAATCTTCTAAACAAGTTGAACTAGGCTTTTTTTTATAATAAAAAAAGCCAAACACCATAGTGCAACACAAGAAATAACCAACTTTGTTAGAAAATAGACACTGAATTCCAAACTCGGTATCTATTGACACCTGAAAACTTTATTTGGGCTGCTGCCACACTGCAAAATTAATGCAGTTTGACATCACTCTAGCTGTCATGGTTCAATCCTGGTTCAATACTGGGGTTTGAGGTTGGTTGTGGCACCAGAGCTCTCTGACAGAGAGGGCTAAATATCTAACAAAACTACAAATCCCAGAATTCCATAGCATGGATACATAGTAGTTAAAGCAGTATCAAACTGCATTAATTCTGCAGGGTAAATGCAGCCTTGGACAATACATGTATGTTCAATGGAAATGACATTTTTCAAGTGAGAATCGACAGCTGCAGAAGCTGGATGAAAAATAAGTAAATAAGTCATACAATTATCAGCAACAGAGTAAGAGTCAACTGTTCAAAAACATAGCTCTTTTAGTCTGGAAAATCATTATGCAAAAAGATCTTGTAGCACTTTTGAGACTATGGACAATGTCACACAACACTATTATGGGGCTCTTATTCCACTTTAACGGCTGTGGCTGCCTCCTCTGGAATTTTGGGGTTTGCAGTTTAGTGAGACTAAAGAGCTCTCTGGCCAAGAATGCTAAATGACCCTTCCTGAACTACAAATCTCAGGTTTCCACAGGCGACAGCTATAGCAGAAAAAGTGGAATAATAGTGTTATAACAGCATGTCCTGAGGAGGGTGACCAAAATGGTGACGGCTCTGGAAAACATGCCTTATAAGGAGATACTTAAGGAGCTGGCTATGTTTAGTCTGGAGAAGAGAAGATTAAGAAGTGATATGACAGCTGTCACACTGAGGATGGAGCAAGCTTGTTTTCTGCTACTCCAGAGACTAGGACACAGAACAAAGGATGCAAGCTACAGGAAAAGAGATTCCACGTCAACATTAGGAGGAACCTCCTGACAGTAAGAGCTGTTTGATGTGGAACACATTCCCCCAGAGAGTGGTGGAATCTACTTCTTTGGAGGTTATTAATGGCCTGGGGTTGGACTAGCTGGCCCTTGTGGCCTCTTCCAGCTCTATGATTCTATGATTCTTTGAACAGTGTAGTGTGATATTATCTCACCTGAAATAGAGAAGCTTGTAGCATGAGCTTTTGTAGACTTGAGTCTACTCCCCCAGATGCATGTGGTGGAGTTAAACTCAAGTTTATGAAAGCTCATCCTTCCAACTTCTCTCTTTCAATTAGTCTCAAAGTTGAACTATGAGTCAACTAGTTCAATTAATCCAGTCTCTTCGGATTAACCATACAGGAACTTTTCCATTAATGACTAGAAACCTAGATTTCATAGAAAAGATTCACTTGGATCAAACAGGGGATTCCACAGAAAAAATGAGGGGCAATATGGCTTCTGCTCCCAGCTGCAAGCACTTTTCATGTTTTTTGCAGGGCTATTCTAAGGAGATTACTGCATGGACAAATAACCTGACTGCTCCCTAATGGACTGCAGCCAGGGTGCGGAATGCAGGTGGGTATTATTACTTGCATTTTGCTACCGATTCTGCTGGGTGGCTGCATTCTAGCTGCATCCCAGGTCCAAAGCAAACTTCAGATGCCACTTTTTAAAGACGGAAAATGGCCTCTGAAGCACACCTGGGACCCGGGATGCACCCAGGATGCAGGCACTGGGCGGAATCAGTGGCAAATGATGATTGATAATACCCACTTGCATCCTGCACCCCAGCTGCATCCTATTAAGAAGAAGTTAGGTTATTTGTCCATGCAATAATCTCCTAAATCTCTGGAGGAAATTCTGGGGATTTCCCAGGACTGTAGGTTGATCATATCTCCAGCGTCTGAGGGCATCCTGTTCCAGGTATGGAATACTGCTCATGGAACTGGTTTCAGTGTCCATGGAAAGGCTATAGAAATGTATTTAACAAAAAAAAAAGTCTGCTACTGAAGGAAGTTATTTTTCTAGTTATCTCCTGCTGCTTGGAACATAAGAAGAGATATACCAGCCAATACCATATGTCTGCCTTGTCCAGCATTTTTTCCCACAGTAGCCAAGCAGATGCTCCTGGGAAGTGCACAACCATGACATGAATACAATATGAAAAGGGATCTTGTAGCACATTTAAGACTAATTGAAAGAGAGAAGTTGGTAGCATGAGCTTTCATAGATTTGAGCCTACTTCCTCAGATGCATGCAGGCTCAAGACTGAAACACTGACTAGAACACTGATGAACCCAGCTAGTCACCACTTTGCTGATTTTATAATGCGTTTTCTGAATCATTTATTTACCCTGACTTGCCTTCTATTTCTTCTCTCTCAACCTAGTTTCTCTAGTTTTTATTCTTTCCAGACTTAATTCTCACAGAATAATGCCACTAAAACAGCTCTTAACCTGGTGGTTCTCCCTGAAGGGTAACTATAACACCAAACTTATAAATTTATTATCACCCAAATGTTTAGATCAAGGGTGGGAATTATGCAGTCCCCCAGATGTTGTTGGAATCCACTCCCAGCATTTCTCACCCATGCCTATGCTGGCAAGGCTGATGTCATTTAGCATCAGAACATCTGGAGGGCAAGACAATACCACAGTCTCAATATATAAATAGTGTGTATGTGCAATCAATAGAACTTACACAAGTGTTGACTTCACAAGCCCCATTGATTCAGATGATCTATTCCAGTTGGAAGTAAAATTGGATTGAGCCAAACAAGTTTAAGTTTCTTTTATATAAAAGTGGTTTAGATGTGTGTGTGTGTTTTTAAAAAAATCAGAATAATGCAAATCTATTACTTAATATATGAACAAAAATGTTAAATTTGCATAGAACTAGGTTGTCATTCTCTGCACAGTTATTTGAGAATAAGTCCACTGACTGCAGTGGGAATTAATTCTGAATAAACACACATACACTCAGACTTCACAGACCAGAGAGCACTATGTTGTATATTCCCAGTTTTCTTGAGCACAGTTGTTCATACATTTCATACAAAATGTTCCTGGCATTATGAATGTGGAAAATACACTTGAAAAGACACACAAATGCATCTGAGGAAGCAGTCCAAGTCTACAAAAGCTCATGCTACAACTTCTTTCCGGAGTTAGTCTCAAAAGTGCTACAAGATCCCTTTGCATACTGTTATTCCAGACTAACACAGTGTCTCTGAATTCTGTCACATAAATGGTTCATTAGTATTTAATTCCTTAAAGCTCACAAACCTCCACTTGCCTGTACATTTTCAGTCTGGGAAACACAGTGGCATATGGTTCGTTGTCACTGAAATTTTCCTAACTGACTGCTAGAATATTTTCTTTGCCATAAAATGACATTATTTAGCATGATCCTGGCTTGCTACAAACGTAGTCATGCACATGAAATTTGTAAATGAGGGACATTCATTGCTGCAGCTGCTCATTCTGCCACTAGAGGATGAGCCAGATGGTGAAAAAATGGTTGATACACAACATTCTGTCATAAGCAGGGGCTATCTAAAGTCTCTGGAACCAGTTGTAGTACTTTATAATGATGAGAGAAGGAAAAGTACCAAAAAGTTAAGCCTATCTCTGTGAGAGAAAGTAAGAATAGCAGTCATATTTAAAACAAAACAATACTTTTCTTTAGTATGTGGAAATTCAAAAAACTCACTGTCACTTCCCAGTCTCTAGGAGCCTGAATATACTTGACATTAATAAGAAGCTTACCAATAATATTTTAGTTTTTTACAGGGCTGAGAAAAGTTTCTTTTTTGGACTTTAGTTCTCAGAATCTTCAAGCTAGCATTCCTCATGCTCAAAGGAGAGAGAGTTTTGGGAGTTGTATCCACTCCCCAAAGTAACTTGTCAAAGACCCTGATGTTTAGATATCAAGCCCTTGATCTATATTAAAATATGATTAAAATTTGTGGACTTTTCCAAGCTTTGAGTTTTTTAAAAAATTAAACAGTACATTAGAGGCACATCAAATTAACAACAGTATTTAGCAATAGCACTTTTCTATACCATTTCATAGGGAACTAAGCACTCTCTAAGTGGTTTACAATGTGTAAGCTTATTGCCTCCAACAAACTAGGTACTCATTTTATCAAACTACAAAAGGATGGAAGGCTGAGGCAACCTGGAGCCCAGCGGAACTGAACTCACAACTTTGTGGCTTATGATCAGTATCAAAGAATACAGGGAGATTTATTATGATCAGTACCAAAGAATACAGGGAGGTTTACGTCTCCCCATCCCCAATGCATAGGAATTAGCATTAAGAAAAGAAAAGAAAAGAAAAAAAACCCTCCACTGGAACTCATGTGCTTCATTTCAATATGCTGCAATGTTCATGGTATTTAATTGCAGAAATCCCACAATATGATTAATAATTACCTCATTAATAGACATGCACCTGAAATCCCACAGCCTCATCTATAGGGTAACCTGCCCTGCCATCGCAGTGTGAGGAACTCAGAACCAAACCATTTGGTTTTGTTGCCAAAGTCTATAATAATAATAATAATAATAATAATAATAATAATAATAATTTATTTATTTATTTATTTATATCCCGCCCCTTGAGGTCAATCGGGGCAGCTAACAGCAATAAAATACAATACATTGTACATCAAAATTCCCTCCCCCCTTAAAAAATTATTAAATCAATTATAATTAAAACCAACAAATTAAACAACATTAACACATACACATTATTACAAGACAAAAACAAAGCAGAACAGAACAAAACAAAACAAATAAAACAGTAAACTACGGTAGCATTTCCAGGGAGGACCTTGGGGATTCTCATGAGAAGAGGGTTCCTGACGCCAGGGTTATCTATCCCGGAAAGGCCTGCCGGAAGAGATCTGTCTTGACAGCCAAGCCATGGCAATGAAAATGATCTGGTCTGGGACAGTTGTGTGCAGGGAGTGGGTTAATTCTCCTCGCTTTTATGACAGTTTTTGGTAAAAATTGTCCCAGCCTCTGCTTGCACTGGGAAGACAAACTGATATTGATGCTAATAAAAACATAATACAATACAATCAATAGTATAAAGAGGGCAATGCATTTTTACTATATAATGGCATCAATTGGGATCTACTTCATTCAGTTATACTGTCTGTTTGTTGACCCCACATTTTTCCTAGTTCTATAGCTAGCTGAGGCTTTAATTTCTCTGTTGTGGAAAGGTCTACCAGAGCACTAATGGTGCATTTGCGAAAAAGAACTGAGCAAACCACCTCTGAATGCTTCTTGCCCCCAAAAAATGATGAAATTCATGAGGTTCCCACAAGGTGAGAATACATACATTCTCCTCACCATCAGAGGATTGCAGTTATGGGGGCTGGCAATAATGTCATTGTCCTCAGATGGAATTCTGCCTTCTTCGTGAAATTTATCTTTAGTCCTGAAATTGCCACCATTAAAGGAACTGAAGGCTTCAGTGAGGCATTTAGAAATACAGGTTAACCATCTAAAGAAAGGGGGCAGACAAATTTACCAAGTGATGTAAGCACAGAAAATGTAAGAATCCTAGATATTTACTCCGCCAGTGCCTCACTTTCTCTAATGCATGCAAACTGTGAAGATCCTGCTCAGCCTTTCACCCTGGAAGACCTTGGGCCTGTCATGCTTCCTCAGCCTATCCCACTCAAACCTTTGCTTTGAGGATATAATCCCACATGCTTTGAACTTTGTGGAGGAAAGACTGGCAGGCTTGATAGACAGATAAGGAGGGAGCAGTAGCGTTAAAGACAGATTTCTGCTTCTACATATGCAACAATGCAAATTTTGCACCCCTCTTTTCCTTTTCTCTCAATCCTTTAACAGCCCCCATGTACTTCATTGCTTGACCACATAAGGCCTCTAGTCTCTCCCTAGCCAGTGATCCCTGTTATTTCACTTTTTGTGCAATTCCTCCTATGTGTTCATATTGGAACTCCAGAGCAAAATCATGAAGGCTGCTACCATTAAAGGACACTTTTTACGTGATTCATGGAGGAGGGAAGAGAAACAAAATATTGGTTCTCTGAAGATACCAGCCACAGATGCTGGTGGAAACATCAGGAATAAACTCTTCTAGAATATGGCCACACAGCCCAAAAAACCCACAAAAAATATTGGTTTGTTGAGATGACTCTGGCTAGTGGTGACCCTATCATATACTTTTCTTGTCAAAATACATTCAGAGGCTTCTAAGGCTGAGAGAATGTGACTTGCCCAAATCACTCAGTGGGTTTCCATGACCGAGTGAGGATTCAAAGCCTAGTCTCCTGAATTCCTAGCACAACACTTGAACCACTATGCCATGCTGGTTCTATTCAAAATGCTGGGGGAGTCATCAGACTCAGAAAAGAAATACCGAAGTTCTCATTGTAGTTGTCAGTGGAGAAACATGAAACATGATCAGAATTTTTTCCTTTTTAATGCAGGTTTATTGTTGCTTGCTTGTTTTTTAAAACCATTATTAATTAAAACAATTGGGGTGTGTGTGTGTGTGTGAAATGCTGTAAGGTCCATAGGGAGCACTAATTTTATGAAGTTGCTAAGCCAGAAGGTTCATCCTGTGACTTGTGCCTAATGTATTTTTGGAAACCCTCTCCTGCAGTTGCAAAAGTTGCCATTTATGTAATGTCATCAGAAGGCTTGAAATGAGGGCTTTACCTGAGATCATAAGCCTGCTGCTGAGCCAACACACTGTAAAAATACTTAACAAAGACATACCAATTATAAGCTTCCTTTCAAGCCCACTAGGGAGGAAAACAGAGTTACACAACAGAGTTCTGAGGATGCCTCAGCATTTCCATAAGCAAATTCAAAGCTGATAACATTCACACAAGGGGATTAATTAATATATTTGCATTAAGAAGATTTGAAAGGATAATAAATAACTGCAGAAGGTTTGATAGCCGACCTTCCTTCTACCTCCCACGCTGCAGAGCAAAAAGGGTCATACTAATTGGACTAATTGTGAGTTGTGACTTTGTCCATTAAATGGGTCACATATTTGCTGGGTTTATTTGGTCTTTGAATAGTTCGTCCTTATTTACTTGAAATGTGTATACCCTTTATTGTAGGAGCAGACCTTCACAGGTGGTTTGAAAGAATCATTAAAATGAAACAATATCTAACAATAAAAATAAAATCAGTTAAAACATTTATGAGCCAGCCTAAAATCAAATACCTCCTCCCCCCGCCCCCAGCAGCCATCAGGACCGGTTTCAAAGCACTGGAGAAAGTCCTATTATATATTTTTTATTTCTATTATATTTTTTTCAGGGAAGGGAATGTGAAAGATTTCGAAACACCATTGAAAAGTCTGTCCCTACAATGCACCAACCCAATTCCAAAATTGCTTATGATTTGAAACATCAAAGCAATATTTTAAACTATATTGTTATTAATTCATTATTATTATTATGTAAAATAAGGTTTTGATTTAGTTCCTGAAGTTGCCTTGGATCTCATCCTGGGACAATGGTGGAGTATAAATTAAATTAAATTAAATACATTTTAGTTTGGATAGAAATCAATACCCCGTAGAACTGTTGTAGAATTTGAATGACATGAGAAGCAGGTCTAGATTTTACTCACATCCAGCTGACCAAATTTTGTACTACATGATGTCTCTAGATGCAAGTCATACAGAAGATATCCCATGAGTCTACCATGTATAAACCAGGTCATACGTAATGGAGATTAGACCTATTAATTCTAAACAAGATCATAGTGGGTGAACCAAGATCATAGTGGGTGAACCATAGTGGGTGGCCCATTTCACTTGAATGAGGTTTGAGGGACATCTTGTTGACTTGGAGCCACCAGTAGCCACTGGTGTCTTCCTTTCCTGTTTTCTTACATGAAAAAAAAATCCACCACAACATAATGTTGTACACAATGTTCCTTCTCTATGTAATGGTTATGGAAGTTTCAGCACAGACAGCAGATAATTTTGTGAACACAACATAAATATGAATCATTTCTGTACCTATATGTGAGCTGGGGAGTTTGATTCCATATTTGCATATTAATAGCCACAAGGGACTCCTCATTTCTTTGGGCTCCCATATTTTCCTTTTCTTTTATTCACTTAAGTTTATTACAACACCCTTAGGCCCTGTCTGCATGTGCCAAATACAGCATCCTCCCTCTATTTCCACTGTGATGAGTTCAAATGACACAGGGCCCAGTTCTGGTGTAAACTTACCTTGGACCTACTCTGCACTATGATTTAAGGGTGAATTGGTGCTGAGCAGGTTACACTTAGACTAATGGTTGAGTACAAAAAGTAAAGATGTAGTCTAGGGAAAGTAATTTCATAAGCTTTGTTTCCAAGATAATTTGTGAAACCTATTTGAGATCTCTCCTATAGGTCATTAAAAAGAATAGTGGCTCAAGAACAATAATATCATCACCTTTTATCTGGGTGTAGGCACAATACTTTCCACCTCTTTCTGGAAGTGAACTTTTTATTTTAATTTTTTTAAAAAAAATAATTTGGCCTCAGTAATGTGTTCCATTAATATGAATGAGTTTACTCTAAGTAAGACTTAGGATGCATCTACACCAGTGACCACAAAATCTTCACTGATAATATTGCTTCTCTTTGCTTAGTGATGGAGATGAGCCCCTACAGTTGGTCATGACTAGACAATCTTGTCAAGGGAAAACCTTTACCTTTTCTACTGCAAATTCAAAACAACCAATCTTGGATGCTGCTCCCTTTGTACCCACTCACCTTGGGAGCAGCAACCAAGCATCTGGCTGAGCAGCTACCAAAAAGCTACTTGGTTGTGCCAGCCTTGCAGCTAAGGCTGGCACAGGCAAGAAGCTTCTTGGCTGCAGTTTGACTGTAAGCTCAGTCACTGCTCCCTTTGCACCATGTCATCCTGGGAGCAGCAACTGAGCAGTGATCAAGAAGCTTGTCAGCCATCCAGCCTTGCAGCAAAGGCCAGTGCGGACAAGAGGCCACTTGGTTGCTGCTTAGTTGATGCTCCCAGGGTGACCATATGCAAGGGAAAAGTTTCTCCCTAGAGAGGAAGGACTCTCAATCCTTTGTTGGGGCAGAGAAAAGTGCAGTTGGTGTGTGTGTAGGGGGTTTACAGAGGTCACAGGCTCTGGGCTGGAGACTGGTGTGTGAAAGAAAGGGAGAGATTTTAAATACAGGAGCTGCTCCACGAGAAAGGACTCTTTCCAAGAATCGAGCACAGATACTGCTTCCCTCAAGATATGTCTTCCCCACACAGCTTCAAGTGTTCACTCTCCCACAAAAAAGTGTTTCTTCTGCTACCTCTTTTCTCAGCCTGTCTGAAAAAAGAAAGCAGGAGCAGCAGTGCAACTCCAACCTGCTAGCCAAGTTACAGCAAAGCTCACAAAGCTTAATCAGGGTCCCAAATCTGAAAGCTCCTTTTTGTCACCATCTCTCCTTTGCTACCATGTGCTCCGACTCTTTGTTCCAGTCTGTTTCAAAATGGTGCTGCTCTGAGCCATAGAAGCGATGCCCTGTACCCAAGCCTCACACAAGTTTCCAAACTGCCACTACTAGTGAAAGACTCACATGGGAGTCTACTCACATGGGCAGGTAAAGAGCAGGAGACACCACCACACAAAATGATTAGTGAAGCTGTGTGGTGGTTTTCTGGAAACCCTGAAAAGAGGTTTAATGTAATCCTCATCCCCACCATGGCCCTAACCACCATTGGTTCCCCTTATCTTTCCTACACAGCAATACTTTGACTGAAGCCTTCCCTGCCACCCCCTTTTTCCCCTCACCACACTTCTACTGCCCCCTTGCCACCTCACTGCCCCACTGGATCCTTCCATTGGCCCCAGGATGTGTGTGTAGAGCTCACTTTGGGAATCATGGATCTACACTAACAACAACAAAATGTTACCTGCACCTTGCAATTTTTCCACAGGGACCCTGCAGCAACCCAGTTTAAGCATACGTACACAAAACTGGCCACACATTCACCCCAGGAGAGTTTGCTTCATTTCCTCTTCCTAGCATACCTCAACATATCAGCCAACAGTCCCTATGGCTGTCAGTTGGCTCCACTTGGATTAGATGCTTTCCTATCCAATTCGCTTTCCCCCTTAGATGCCCCAGTGAGTGAGTGAGTGAGTGAATTTCACACATACACAAGTACACACACATTATGGAGAAAAACCGTATTAAAATGGCATTTTATTCATCTTGTATATATGAAAATATCCAGCCATGATGTCAGTAGTGAGGAGTTCAATTAGACCACTCCCTCGTCCTCCCCCCCTGCCAGAGTGTCACATTCATGTTTACTGTTTTTATTCTTTCCCCTTCCTCCAATCTTCTCCTCAGATCATTCACTTGATTGCTTGTGCAGAGACATCATGTGCTCCATCCTCTATCCTTTCCATAATATATTGCTGGTGTCTTCATGAGCAAATGAGTGAATCATCAGAGGAGGAGTATTGGAGGAAGGAAAAAGATTTTTTGAAAAGTAAACATGAACATAATGGTTGGGCAGGCCAAGGGAGAGGGAGGGAGTGCCCAATCTAACTCTTCGTCACTGATCTCACTGCTGGACATATAGTAGAGTAGGACAATATGGCAACACACATAAGGCTTGACAGACCCAACCAGTCGTGTTCACCAAATATTCCTCCTGCCCCTGGCTCCACACCAAAGTCACAATGAAGCAAAAACACAAGTCCACTCAAGTCCAGAATAAGCTCCCACTTTTTTTCTCCATATTAAATATTTCTCCAATGCCTGAGGCACTGGAAAGGCCTAGATTCAGCCCAAATTGCCCTGTTGTCTGGACAGCCTGCTGTGAAAACAAGATGAGACCACTTCATTTGGACTGTGTAGACAAGCCCCAAGTCCAGGTCTAGTAATCCTTGTTAAGGGCTTGAACAAAAATGTTATTTTGCTTGTCATTTTGTATGGAACAGCCTCAGGTATGTGTGCAAAGCTTAAAAACCAACGTGGCAGGGATGAAGAACAATTTGGATTGAAATTTCCATTAATCCCAGCCAGCATAACTAGAGATAAACAGTGATAAATCCAACAACAGCTGGTGGTCCACACATTCTCCATTCCTACTCTATTGTTTCACTTTTTCATTAATATTGAGATGCATTACTACAGGTTCTTTATACTGGAGCTATCTGGTTAGCCTCCAAAAGAAATGTCTATCTTCCACCAATTAACACATCTTCTGTATGTATTTGGAGGATGAAAAATAATGAAAAGATCAATCCCACATCATGAATGTTAACAAACGGATATAATCAACACTTGGTTAATACCGAGGAGTTAGATTAAAATGAGTACTTAAAGCTGGGAATTCTTGATATCTTGCTACCAATTATCATCTGCCTCTAGGCTCCCCAAGTGCCTCATTCTTCTTGTCTTTTTCAGATAGTTTTTCACCATTCTTTACATGCTGACAGCACAAATGAGGAAGCAGATAAGAACTGAAGTAAAGTGATGGTTACATTGGACAAGGGGAATTGCATTTAACACGAAAATGATGTTTTAATACCTATTGCCTGGTGGGGATCATTGTGTGCAGCTACAAAAATTGTCAAAAGCGATTTTAGATTGACTTTTTTTTTTTTTTGCTTCAGTAATAACTGAGAGTTATTACTTACTACCTAAAGCAAAACAAAAGCAGGAAAATAGTACTTTTAGAAGCTAAATGGAAATGCCACCTGAAACCAGGAATCCTAGTGAACAATTTTCACCATTAATTGAGGAAAGGGAACGATAAATTCTGAGATAGTGAAATCCTTGCAAGGTGTCAGACAAGCTTATGTTATTTATTATTTATTGTACTTTTGGACAGCCTGATAACAGTGTTCACTGGGTGGCATGCAGTACACTAAACATTGAAATGCAAACACTAAAACAAAGACTAAAGACAGGACATACTAACTTTAAGATTAAAAAAAAACAGCAGCAAAGAATAAAAATCCTATAGCATATATTAAAAAGATTAAACCAGCAGCATAATCTAAGAATGCCATGATTTAGGAGCACTACAAGTATTTCTTAAAATGACTAAAGGAATAAATTAGATCTCAGTCTGATATAAACATGACTATAGTACAGATACCAGGCAAGACTGTCTGGGATGGGAACTCCAAAGATAACATGTCATTGTTGTGAAGGCCCTCTCTTGTAGTCATTCCCCTCAGTTCATTTGTTGGAGGCACCTAGAAAAGGGCCTCAGATGTCCAAATAGGTAGCATTATCAGCCTTTAGTTCTGCTTTCCTCATTACTGGTCCACCATAATTCTATCATTGCCACCATAAATTAAGCTTTAGTTTTCCAACAGTGTAGGACAAAACAACGTTTTATAAACAAAGATATATTTCTTTATTTAAATAAGCATTGATATACTAACTTAAATGTATTTATTATTGCTGGGGTTGGAACAGTTAGAGATTGCAAGGCCATGAAAAACACTTTAGTTCTGCAACTGACTGACTATGTGGTGAGTTGCTTTAGAAAAAAAAAAATGCTTCTCAAAGCCTAAAGCTAATGTTGTGCTTGTGTCTGATTGCTAGCACAATGAAATTTACTTCATCTTCCCACAACTCTACATTTAACTTGAAAACAAACTCCCTCTCAAAAGTGTTGGGCATGCTTGCCAGTCTGCAGGTGGAGGGGGACTGCTCATTCCCAGTTCTATCCACAGAATAATCCTACCGGATTGAAAGAACCTTCAAAATCAGCTCAGGTAGCATTATATTTAGTGCTGGAATCAGACCTACTAAATACTATTCCTTCTTGATTGTAAGATCCAAAAATCCTTTCTCAAGATTTTTCCATATGAGAACAACATTACATTTGTCTTATTTGTTCACTTCTTGGAGGGCATGCTATCTCTTTTGACCTTCCCATACTACACATGTTGTTTCATTGACATGATCAGACTGTAAGCATCTATAAATCCCCCATTCCCTTCATTTTAACTAATATGTGAATTTAGTATTCTGTGTGGCATGTACTGTGAGATTTTGTACAAGCTGACACCACAGGAACACCTTTAAATCCCTTGAATACCTTAATCCTGCAACAACCACATCCAGCTCTTCTTTCAAACCAGAGGGATTTCTACAATTTTAGGTCTCTAATCTTTCACCAGCACAGCCATTCATCTCCCAGCATGATGTCAAATAGATCCAGTTCTTAATACTGTACAAATTTGAGAGATTGGGATACATTCACAGAAAACTGATTTTTCCCCAAATACCTGGAAACAAAGTTGGTGGATACAATTCTAAAAGATACTCTGTATCAAGTGGTGGTGTCACTGAAATCATAAGCACATACCTGAATATCTTATCTATAATTCTGGTGTCTTGAGTAGCAGTAAGACAGGAAAAAAATTATGCTTACTCAAAAGATTGGTTGGCCATCTTATCTTATCTTTTGCTTATCTATCTGAATCATAGGTCACAATTTACAAATATCTTTCTAGACAGACAGTGTATCGAATGGATGTGAAATTAACAACTGTCGAAGTTTGGCAGTAAATGCTTTTATAACCACCACCATATGAGGTAAATCGAACCGTCTATTATCTCCTCTATTGTAAGCTGCCCGGATTCCCAGTGATTGGGCGGCATATAAATAAATCCTATTTACACAAGGGACTCACAGATGTGACCTCAGAGCTTCTGTTCATATGTTCATGGAGAACAGAGAAAATGCAATGAGACTGTATTTGGACAAAATATATCTTTGTTTGCAAAAGCAGAAGTAGAGGAGAAAATTTAGCCAATTAGTGATTGGACACTTGTTGGAATGCTGAAAATATTCTTGAATATTCTGATCATTAAGCAGTGAGGCTGTGAGTGTTTAGAAAGAGTGATACAATCAGAAAAAGCCAGAACATGGGTCTGCCAAGAATAAGTCATACCAGACTAACCATGTCTCCTTTTTTGGTACTAGCCACAAAGATCATAGGAATGCTGTAAACATCCTATTTTACAAAGAGAAAGAACCAACAGACATACACATACATATCATATTTTTTTTTAGGATGGTAAGATTTTGGCTGGAAGATGTCATCATTATGTAGATTTGTTATTGGTTGATTGATGGTACCCCAAGTGAGCTCATCAGTGGTTCCAGGTGAGAACTGGCTATCATGTTATGCTTCTCCTTGGGCTCCAGCCACAAGGTTGCAAAGGCAGAAGTCAGAACCTTGGAAAGGTTCCACTGGGCCCTTCGTAAGAGAGTTATGTGCCTCAACAGGTAGACTTATAAAGATTCAGGTGCTGCACTTTGCATTAGGCCCACCTCTCTGAAGGAGCTAGCTGTATTCTTTGAAGAGACCTTTGCAGACTGTGAATCCTTCCACTTCTGCATAGTCTAGCAGATGGAGGAATGCAGGGGACTCATCTTTTGAGGATGGCCATAGGACCAATTTCTTAATTCAACTTTCCACAATCTGGGGCCATGCAAATGCTTTAAAGCACAACTCCCACTATAAAAGTCCAGCTTATTGGGAGCAGAACAGATTTATGTTCTAATGAACTACGTTTGAAGTAATGCGTTGAAATAGAGTTACTTGTTTGCCTATAATGGCCATTCTGTAAATCACTATTTTTCAGTTGTACAGGAACAGATTGTCTACCCATTGCCTTTTATTGAACATCTGTGCCAATATGGCCTGAGCAGGAGAAGAAGGGTCAGATAAGTGATTGGATTGTGCTGCAGCCAGGAAGAGTTGGTTTGTAATGTCTTTTGCATTTTTCTTAGATATTCCAAGATGTAGTATCTGAATTGACCCTATATTATGTAATATAGTGAGTTCTCTCTTTCTTTCTCACATGTAGCATATGTATCTATGACTAATAGCTGCTGCAAGAAAAATACTTTTAAGTGCATATGCACAAACCACAGCAACCCAAAAGAAACTTAGAACCTTCTCATGCCTGTTTGTGAGGGAGTCTCTTTTGTGTACTTTGATAGAATAACAAAGTGGATGGCAGAACAATGTAGTATGCTGTGTTGGGTGCATGTGTGACGTGGCTTGCCTACTTCCTATACCCATGTCAGTTTTGTCCTTCCTCCAAACAATCAGCATCCTGCTGGGTTTTTGGAGGATAGGATCATGCCAGGAAGCCCCAAGTAGAAACTTGTCTTCTGCACCTGGCCTGAATAAGCACAGGCTCTATTAGGAGATGGACAGTTTCCTACTTTTTCAGCATCACAGATTAGTGCATGTCCTTCTTTTTCAGTAGCACATTCACATAGAATGCTTAACATTGTTTCAGGGGAGGGATATGTGAAATGGTGGGATTCTGAAATATCAGTACCGGCATAACTCCTGATAGCATTTTCTCCAATCCCAGATGAACAAGTTTTTGTTTTTGTTTTATAATTCAAGGGTAAACAAAGTGTGGTCCTAGGGCTACATGTGAGTTTGCTACTTTGCATGTATTTCTTTCTTTCTTTTTCTTTCTTTTTTTTTTTTTTTACAAAAGAAGATCAAACCTGCTTTATTTTCGCTGTTCAACCCTATGTGTGGGCAGTAGTGGCATGGGACTTGTTGCTCACCTTCTGCTTGCAAGTACTAATTATGCTGCTGTCTTTCACATTCCCAAACATTTTATTGCCAAAAGTTAAAGGTGAATTCCCTCTCCTGGAACTCCCCACAGCATTGTTTAATTTTTAAAAATGTTTTTTACAATCAGACTTCCAGTCAATTCTGGAATTTTATTTTGGAATTTTTACAGCCCATAGATTGTCTTAGCCCTGAGCTCTGCCACAGTTGTGCATCCTGTTATAATGGAATGGGAAAATATTCTAAGCCAAAGACAAGACAGTCTACAAGTGATAAAGTGATAATGGGCCATGCACTTCTGAGCAAGGTTCTGAAATAATCACTGATTTTAAAATGGGAATGAGGCAGAAAATTCATGGAATGGGGTAGAAAGCTGAAGTTCATTAAGAAGCAAAACAGAGCAATAACAGCAGCACTTGACACCCCTGTGTCAGTGGGGGATTATTGCATTTTATTAAAGTTCCACACACACATTAACATGGAGAAGTATAAAGAAATGTATATGTTATATTGAAACAAGAAGGATGGCAAAAATGCTGTTTGGCTATGGTGATGACAGAGGACATTTTCATACAGATGAGGCAAGCATCATTAAATCGTGATTAAATTGTGCTAATAGCATGATCAGGGGGAAGATTATCACACCCGCGTGCTTCTCTTGTTCATGTCCCATGCATAAACAGTAATGGATGTGTCATTGGGTAATAACAGAAACTCCTGTTTCAGTTCATTACTGTTTATGCACGGGACACGAACAGGAGAAACATGCGGGGTGTGTGATAATCTTCCCCCCCGATTGCATTATTAGCATGATTTAATGACACTTGCCTCCCATGTGAAAAAGTCCAGAGCATCACTGTGATGAGACCTCTTTATTGTGATGAGATTGACCAGAGTACATTTGCAGGCAGTTCATACACTCATATAGTTAAGGGGTGTCCAAGGGTACACTAGTGCAGGAATTCACAACTAAAGTACCCCTGAGATAGGGGCATCCAACCTTGAATTAAAGACCTCCAATGAATGATAATTCACCATCCTCTGAGGGAGTCTATTCCACTATGAAAGAGGTTCCAATGTTAGTAAGTTCTTTCTAATATTTAGGTGGAATCTTTTCCACTGCAAATTGAATCTATTGGTTTGTGTCCTAGGGGTTGTCTACACTGATGAAAAAAAAAAAATCTGTTTTGCAACACATTTTTCTGGACTGCAGTGACCCTATTCGTGCCACCAACAATGAGGTGAGAATGGCATAACCAGGCACACATTTCCCCTGGTGAACCTAGTTCAGTACAAGGAGGTAGTTCACATTTCCAATTTTTCACATTATTTTCAGCTACGTGGCCATGTCCACAACACTTTTTTTTTATACGGCTTGGGTTCAGGCTATTTGAAGGAGCATATCTCCCTTTACAAACCCACCAGAACACTGAGATTATCTGAAGAGGCCCTTCACTCTGTCCCACCACTCTCTCAGGTGCATTTGGTGGGAACAAGAGAGAGGGCCTTTTTGGTGGCCGCTCCCAGGCTCTGGAACTCCCTCCCTAGATGGGCAAGCCTGGCTCCATCCCTGCTTTGGTTTTGGTAGCAGATGAAAACATTTTTATGCCACCAGGCTTTCTCACACTGACAATAGTGTTGTAAGAGTTTTATAAGGAGTGTTTACATTTTAAATTTGATTGTAATGTTTTTCACTTTTTGAAATTGTTTAATTTTTTTAAACTTTATATTTTAATGTTTGTATTGTTTTAACTTGGACTGTTATATATGAAGTGTTGTAGGGCATCCCATGTAGGATGTTTTTTTTTTAATGAAAGATGCAGAAGTGTCAGAACTCTGGCTGTTTTTCCTATGCTGCTCTGCCTCTCCAACATCTTTTTTATGATAGTTATATGTATCACACAGCCTACCCTAGTTTGCTGCTCACAGGTATGGTAAGTCTTATCCCACTGACAGTCTTCAGTGATGGCTTAATGTTCCAGTCAGCTTCTGGACATGGAATAGGGAGAAACTCCATCTTTTCCTTGACCTCACTGGCAAGATCTTGGGCCAACCCTGTCTTCTCCATTTTGGATTCATTGCGACATAAAATACTTAGCTTTGACACCTTCACCTCTAATTGCTGGGCTGACTTCAGAAACATGTGCAATGCAAGCTAAAACATTAACTGTGTGCTAAGGGAACTTTTAGCACGTTTGGATCTAACTGTGCAAAAGAAGTTGTAACATAAGCTTTTGTGGACTTGGTCTACTTCCTCAGATGCACAGAGTATCTAAGGAAGTCTACGAAAGGTTATGCTACAACTTCTTTTGTACAGATAGTCTCAAAGATGTTAGAAAATTTCTTGCATACTGTTATTCCAAACTAACATGGCTATGTCTCTGAGATCAACTGTGATTATTTTCTGTGCTAAAAGAATAGGAAGGAGGTTAAAATCTCAGGGTTGGCAGAAATGCATACCTCATTCTTTTCCTTAGGGAGATGGCTTTGGCTACTTTACCAATGCAAATTAGCCTTCAGTCCCTCTGCACCTTAAGGAAAATTCCTTATGTTGTCATTTAAACTCCCAAAATCACAAGGTGATTTTGGTAGTATGGACAGTATGGAAAAGTGAGTGGGAGTACTTTCTGTTGTGTAATTTCAATTTTAAAATGCACAGATGACAAAACCATCTAGCTGTGACATAACTGCCTTATATGTGAACATACTTTTGCCTCGATGGGAGTTAGTTTAGTGGAAGCTAAATATGTAGGTAGTACTGAACTTTTAATAAATTAGTAAGAATCTGCTCTTCGTGGGATGGAAACAACAGATTTGCAAGGAACTATTCTGATTAATATCTTGTGAATTGTGATAGTTACCAAAGACTTTTACATCTATCTTAAAATAAAATCAATTCAGCTGATTTTATTTATGCAGTTCTTTGAAGTGAATGAAAATAATCAGGTGAAGGAGAGCAGCCATCCATATTTAATGCTAAATATATCCCATGTACCCTTTTTAAAGCATGCCTCACAAGCCCTTATGACCTTGTCAACAACATGTGATATAATGTCTCAACTTCTCTCTCCCCAGTTCCAGATAATATTAAAGTGATATACAGAAACATCTCCAGGACAGCTGTTCAATTAATAGATACATTATACAACAGGTTCTGTTAATAATTTCTCTTGACATATTTGCAAAATTGAACAGTCTGCTTTCTGACCACAGGGGACCATGAGGTATCCTTCACTGGAAAAAAAAAAAGCCCAAACCCTCCCGCCACAAAGCCCTATGTAACTAATTTGCAAGCAGACAGAAATCTGAACAATAACTTTAAGAATGTCACATACTACTAGCAATTCAGAATAAATTTCAGAAGTGCAGAAAAATTTCAAAAGCTTAATATAAAGATGTGAAGAAATTAAAGAGGACAGTTCCTCTCTCTGTGATATTGAAATCCAAGGAATGGCAGGAGATTCAGGGCATATTGAGGTTGTTACTTCAGGCAGCAATTGCAGACAGAAGTTCTCTAAATCTTGTAGCACAGCTGATGGGGGGAAAATCTCATTATCAAGTTCTACAGGATTCCTGTACATCTTTTTATGCTGTAACAGATTAACACATTTGTGTCTTTCAATATAAAATCCTTTTGGTTAGTCCCAACTGAAGAAACTTATTTGTGCAATTGTTGAACGGCAAGTAGACATATAGGTAAATTCTATTAATTCAGTGAATCTATGCTAGTTGGAATTAACAATAAAATCCAGGTTACAAAGTGCCATGCAGTCTTCCCTGTGCTTCCTAGGCTCTCAGGTGCAATGGAGGATGTTGTCTTATTGTCAATGCTGAAGAAAGATTTATTCCTTTTGGCTTTTGTACATGAAACTGGGAAATCGTCTTTAGGTCATGCTGAAAAATATTTGGACATATCCCTTAATATGAGAGAGGAGGGACGACAAGCAACAATGGAATTTCTAATAATAAAATGTGGTGATACAATAAGAGGTTTAAATATTTATTTATTTATCTGTCTATTTGATATTGCACCCTTTTTCTAACATGAAATCCAAAACCACTCATAATATGCATCAAAACAAAATACAATTAAAACAATTTACAACAAAAAGTTTTTATAACCATCAATTATATTAAAAATATCAATTTAAACCATTTTGAAATACTATTAAAAGGGGAAAAATTCAACATGCCCAATTAAAAGACTTTTAACATCAAAGAGTTAACATTGAAAAACCTGAATACACAGAAAGATCTTCACCTACTGGCAAATAGATGGTATTAAAAGGAGAGCAGGGGATTAGACAAATTCTTGGAAAGGGACACAGTGGTTTAGCAGTTAAGACGCTGACTCTGATGACCACAGAGTTGGCATATCGGCAGTTTGAGACCCATGCGCCGCATGATGGAGCAGACTCCTATCAGCAGTCCTAGCTTCTCCCAACCCAGCAGTTCAAAAGTATGTAAACGTGCAAGTAGATAAATAGGTAACACTTTAGTGGGAAGGAAATAGTGTTCTGTTAGCCTGAGCATATGGTCATGTTGGTCATATGACCACAGAATCATCTTTGGCAATGCTGGCTCCCTCGGCTTAGTAACAGAGATGAGCATTGGCCCCTACAGTCAGACACAACTTGACAACTTTACTTTTAAGACTACCAAGGACAGCCTAAATACCCCAAAGGCTCCAGATCCTATCTGATCTTTCAAGGGTCAGCTCTGGTTAATACCTGGATGCGAGTCTGACACTGAAAGCTAAGTGCTGTAGGATATATTTTGGAGGAAGGAACTGGCAAAACCACCTCTGAATATTCCTTGCCCAAGAAAACCCTATGATATTATCCAGAGAGAGTGTATCAATAAACCGAGGCTGGCATACTTTAGACATATCATGAGATGGTATGACTCACTAGGAAAGATTATAATGCTTGGCAAAGTGGAAGGAGTGGGCAAGCCACATTACAAGTGGGTTTATTCAAAAAGAAGGCACAGCCCTATCTTTACAAGACCTGAGCAGGGTAGCTAATGACAGAGTTTCTTGGAGGTCTCTCATCCATAGAGTTGCCATGCGTCAAAGTGTGGTGAGCATACAATACACATACTATTCAAAGATTCATTTGCTGTCTTATCATTGAAGTAATAATTTTGATTTTGCTTACAAAAATAGAGTAAAGGTTCTCTTTACCTGTTTTCATTATTTTTTGTTGTTGCTGTGGGCCTTCAAGTTGTTTCCAACCTATGGTGACCCTAAGGCAAACCTATCATGAAGTTTTGGGAAGATTTGTTCAGGGGAGGTTTGGCAATGCCTTCCCCTGAAGCTGAGACTTGCCCAAGGAAACTGAGTGGGTTTCATGGCTGAACTGGTAAGTGAACTCTGATCTCCAGAGTCATAATTCAACACTCAAACCGCTAGCCATGCTGGCCCATATTACAGTGTCATAAACTCTATTTCTATGATATTTAATTTTAGCTGTCTTGTCAAATATTTAATTGCCAAATCTCTTCACTTTCAATATTTTTTTCTTTGTGTGTGTGTTTTCTTGACTGAGTTAGATATTCAAGAAGAAATAGGGTTTTCCCCCCCAAACTGCCCACCACCACTTTACTTCACTTGAATTCACCAGATCATTTCAGTGATTCATATGAGCACATTTACCTGGGAGTTAGGCTCAGAAGCAGGTTATTTCTGATTAGCCAGACACAGAATATGCTCAAGGCTAGATTATCAATGGTCCAAGTGAAGCAAGTGTTCCTGGACCCTTAGCAAGTGAGGACCTCATGCTCCCGTTGCATATACAATTGCACACATTTCTTCTTGTTGTGGTTATTTGTCTTCAGCCCCTCAGAGATATATGCCTCAGCAGTCAGGCCTGAAAATTATGCCTGTATTTACCTTCAAATGACTAATTACAAAGCAGAGCACACTAAGTGCAAAATCTGGAGATTTTTTTTTAAAGCATATGATGTGACAAACAGATGTCTTCCATTACTTGAGTGTTCAAAAATAAAAGGCAATAGATGTGTCAAGCAGTCTGACTCATATCCCTTATAAAACATTTCTCCCATACTTGTTTGTGGTTTGTGATCTCATTATTTGATTTGATAGGAAGTGAGGATTATGACTGAAAGCACAGCAAAATGAACTAATTGCTCCAACCTACTGATAACATGAAATTGATTTAAAGTTTTATACAAAGTGAAATATTAAGCATCAATTGATGTTGCGTTCATCCCCTCTCAGTCAGGGACATACATTCATTATATGGAGTGAGGGAGTTAACCCATTCCTTTCCATGGTACCACCTTCCGTCACGGTTGCTGCTTCTCTGGGAATAGAAGATCCCATTCGTACAATTGGGAGCACTTCTCTTGAGGCAAATGGCTGCATAAGATTGGATCTAGCATAAGTAAACTGCACTGTGGGTTAGAATCATCTTTGGTAACCTGCCAATCCCCCATAGGGCATTATTAAACCGCACTTGGTTACCAAACATGTGGCTATGGAATCGCAACACATTGCAAAATAAAACTGTATTCATCTTGTGAATGAACAGCATCAACTGGAAAATGACAAAGACACATGGTTTATTTTTTTTAATTAATTTTATTATTAAAACAGATACACAAGAAACAAATAAACAAAAAGTGAATATATACAAATATACACTAAAATAACACAACTTAGCAACCAGACAAAAACAATACCAAAGATACATTCATAATGACATTCCATTCCTACTTGTTTCCCAATATATGGAAGAAGGGGCCCTTCCTTTACTTATCCCAAACCCCAAGTCTAAAACCTTCAACTAAATACCTTTCCTATTCTATCTTCCTTCTTTTTTACCTTCTTCTTTCCTTCCTTAACACTATCACTTCTTCTTCTTCGATAACTAATCCAACTTCTAATACTCAACCTACTCCAACCTTCTACACTTACTTCTCTTATCTCTTTTAACTCTCTCTCTCTCTCTCTAGTGTAACCATCTCCTTCTTCATATTGGGTCTTCAACCAGTAAATTCCCCAATCCTACTGGTTCGCATTCATACCAACATAAAGCTTCCCTTCACCAGTCTTCGTATTATTTTTGATTGATCTTGCCTTTCTTAAAATACAATAAAGCAACAATCTAGATCTAATCACCCTTATTAAAATACATTTTTTACAACACGATTTCCCATTCATTTATGTTTAAAACAAAATATCGTATCGTCTCACATAGAAGGCTTCACTGTATTACCCCACTTAAGGTCCAAAAATTTAAAGAAACCTTGCCAGTCCTCTTTTATTTTGTCTGTAGGTTTATCCCTCAAAATTTGAGTTAGACTATCCATTTCTATTCCTTCATATACTTTGTATATCCATTCCTCAATTGTCGGTATTGTTTGGCATTTCCAATGTTGCGCATAGCACATTCTAGCTAAGACTACTAAATAATACAGTAATTTTTCTTCTTTTCCCTTTATGTCTTCTTCAAATATTCCCAGCAGGAAACATTCCGGATTGTGTTTAATGGTTCTACCCATAATAATATTAATCTGGTTGTTAATATTCCTCCAATAGTCCTTAGCAAATTTACATGTCCACCAGCAGTGATACATGGTTCCCACCTCCTTACCACATTTCCAGCATAGATTATTGGAATTTTTAGACATTTTGGCAATTTTGTTTGGGGTCAAATACCACCGATAAAACATTTTATAAAAATTTTCACATAAATTCTGAGAGACCGTAAGCTTGTAATTATTCCTCCAAGTTCTCTCCCATTGATTCAAATGAATGGGGTGTCCGATATTGTTAGCCCATGCGATCATTTGTTTTTTTTTACTACCTCTTCTTCCATGTCCCAATTTAATAAGATTTTATAAACCTTCCCGATTACTTTCACCGAATTATCAATTAAGCACTGAATTATATCTGACTTGTCGTTACAATGGGCGAATCCATATAATCTACCATCTTCTCTAAATCTTTCTTGCAGTTGTTTATAAGTAAACCAATTGAAATTCCATCCCTCTTTAATCAATTGTTCTTTGGATTTCAGACTTACTATCGGGTTCCTTCTATCGATCAGGAAAGACACATGGTTTAAAGCTAGTACTCAAACCACCAGTAGAATGCGGAAAAGAAAGTTAATTATATACCCTCCTTCCCTTCTTTCTACAGTTCATTGTACACAGTATATTTTAGGAGCTTATGGCATCTTTAAATAAGGTGACTTATCTCTTCTGTTTTAAAGTTAAATGTGGGATGTAGCCGGGTATTATCACACAGAAAATACTGCCACCTGGCTGCATCCCACCTAAAACCTAGCTAGAAGCCACACCCAGATGACTGATTTTCAAAATCGGGAGCTTCTGAACATGGATTTTAGCCAGGTTCTTAGTCCTAGACCATGAAAGAGTGGGTAGGATTTCTGTCAGAACACCAGTGGGAGAAAGGTCAGACCCATTCTATTGTCTCAACCCAAATCTCCCTCACCATGTTGCTGTATAAATTGGAAGATACATGTTAAACACTCAAACAAACAAACAAACAAACAAATGTTTACTGTAATGCTGAAGCATGTAGTTTGGCCCTGAATGGGCAGGGTAAAAATCTCCTACCTCACACTGTGGTTAATGAAAGAACTAGGATCAGATTACTGTACTCCAATAATTTTTGTTACAATCACAGATAAAGCTGACACAGGCAAAAGTTCCCTGACAAGCCGAGTATTGAAAGTGAATCCATTTTAAAAGGCATAAAGGATTTAGATAGATGACTCACTACCCCCTGAGGTTACTCCTGTTGTATCTCTTTGTAAGAAGAATCACGTATTTAGCTATTACCTGGAGATGACAAGGTTGTTAAAGATACTATGTTTCTTCTGAAAGATTTTTTAAAAATGATACCTCTCTCTTGTGGGTATTCTTCTTGAGAAAATGACCCTGGTATTTTCTTAGGTAGCTCAAGGGTCTTGTTACTCTTCAAGATCATATACGTACACCCTTTGAAGTGAAAAAATAAAACACAATAGAAGAAAAATACAATTCAAGTTGTATATGAAATTGAATCTGGATGGGAAGTCTTTGAGTAATTTGATTATTAGCTTGGAGAAGGTGGGATGACATATGAGCTTGTTTTCTACTGCTCCAGAGACTAGAACATGAACTAAAGGATTCAACTTGGAAGAAAAAAGATAACCATCTAAACATCAGAAAGAACATTTTGGGGTCATCCGCACTGGAGGAATAACCTGCGATCTGATCCGGCTCTGCTCCGCCGTGTGAAGCGATTACAAAAGGTCCCTTGTTCTCACTATGAAAAGGGACCTTTTGTGGAATCACATCTTTTGCTGGGGATGCTTTTCATTCCCTTTAGATGAGCCGGTCACCCCCCCCCCCGGGAACCCCTTTGAAAGGCTGCTGC
>NC_056526.1:138252665-138336478 GCF_019175285.1 Sceloporus undulatus | reverse complement strand
CCTTCCTTCCTTCCTTCCTTCCTTCCTTCCTTCCTTCCTTCCTTCCTTCCTTCCTTCCTTCCTTCCCGAGTCCCTCCTTCCCCCACGGAAGACACAATCCCACCTGTTGCGGCATCCAGCAGTGCAGGAGCCTAGCCAGGCACCAGGCAAACCACAGTGGTGGTGACACAACAGGCACAGCAGCAGCACTGGATGCCTGGCAAGCACTGGGCAAATGACAGCAGTGGCAGCAAGGCAAGGTTGGGAGACTCGGGAGGAGGAGGAGGGCAGGATTGGGAAGAGGGTGTGTGCCTGTTGTACCTGAGTGGGGGCCAAGGAACAAGCATGAAGGGGGGGAGGTTTTATTTAAAATAGATTAATTGATTGAATGCTTTTGCAACTACTTGCAAAGACAAGTAGTTGCAAAATCACTCAATCGATTATCTTTTTAAAAAAAATACAAAGGCAGCACTGATGGGGTGGAGCTGTCAAAAACAGATGAGATATGATAAACCCCCCTCTCCATTTTTTCCTCCCCTCAGAAAGAATTGATTCTGAGCTGGCGTTCCCACTTATTTTCCTCACTTCAGAATTGATTCTTCCAAAAAGTACTGCAAAAATTGTACTATCAAGTAACCCCAGGTTATTTGTGTTTTTCCCACTTCTTACATCCTGGAATCGATCCAATGAGGATCAGAAGCGGTTTCAAGTGGGAATGAGAGTTGTTTGCTTTGGTTCCTGCTTCCGAGCAAACTGCAGTGGGAATGAGCCCATTGACTTTAGAAACTATTTGGTTTGGAGTATGGTGGTTATCCCTCAAGAGTACTTTGGGTGTGTGGTCCTACATGGGAAGGGACTGAAGTAGATAGCCCTTGTGGTCCTTTCCAACTCTGTAATTCTATGGTTCTATGTTTCATGAACGTAATTAAACAGATTACTTTGGGTACTCCTGTTTTACTGATTAGGATGGTTTGGACCATTATCTTGAAAGTAGAAAGAGATAGGTTGCAAATGCTGGCTATATTTTCTTTTCCCTGGCATCATCTTTCATTTCTTCAGTGCCTCAGAGATCCACAAGCTATCATTACATATTTCACACAGAGAACATGATAGTGGATGAACAGGAAGCATAGGGGAAATTGTACATCCCATTACTGTTACACATTCTATTTCTGAATAATGATAATTAAAGACATTAAATGACAACAGTTTGTCAGGCACACTATTCTCCTATTGAGTTTGATTTGCTAGGCTCATAAAGATCAATAATTACACTGCTGAAATACATGTACATACTAGGAATTCCATTTAGTTTTTCCTCTTAAATGCTAATCTTACTTCCATTAAGGCTGTTTTGAAGATGTTTCCATTCTTAAAAGCTTATTGCAAAAGCCTAGTTATTATTGCCTGGCACATCTATACAGAAGGGCCAGCCAGTGTCCTTAATGGAGAAAGATAAGAGTTTATTGGAGCTGAAGTGGATTTCTTGAGTGTTGTTTACAGTAGATGGGTAAAAGCAGCTTCCAGAAGCAACAGCAGCATGAGTGTGCAAAGTATGCTCTCTCTGTCTAAATTCATCATAAGCTACTAATACAAAGCTCTAAAATATTCATGCTTGTGCTGTACATGGTGCAGATGACCACTTTTTCAAGCATCATTGCTTTGAAAGTAGTGGATAAGGAGTTAAATGAATGAAAAGGGGTCAGATGGAAGTCAAACATGAACTCGTCTTCAAATCCTTCTATCTTTTCCATTTGCTTTCCCATCAAAAGTTTCCTGTTTTTTTCCTACATAGTCTCTTATGTGATCTTTTTGCCTTCTTTCCCCTCTTCTTCCTTTTTCCCAATACACATATCTATGCTCTCTAACTTAGAAGAACAGTTGATAAAAACTATGGAAACATATGCATGTTCCTATTGTATATTCCATACATTAGCTTTCTTGGCCATGCAAAATCAATCATCATCATCAGCATCATCATCAGCAGCAGCAGCATCAGCAGCATCATCCACAAGCAGTGGTACTTTTATCGGGCAATCAAAATATATATTCTAGTTGGCCAATATGAGTGAAAAATTGAAATGTTGTATGATGTATTTCAGATAGACAATAAAAGCATCACTATTCTGATTAAAAACCCTGTTCACATTTGCATTTTCCTACAGAGTAGTAGGAGCTAGCAGCACATAGAACTATACAATGTAGTTTCAGTTTACCACAGAAATCTGGCCCATAATACAGATGCTTCAAAAGATGGGTTTATAAATAGTTTGCGTGGGTTTGTTACTAGGATGTTTAATATGTGGAGAAAGAGAAACATGTAACAGCAAATGATTGCTTTCTCTCATGTTACATGCCTGAAATTAATGGAAAAGTTTTGTTTAAGAACCTTTGCATGTACAACAGTTTAAGGGACAAAATATTTGCAAGAGATTGAATATTAATGCAAAGAATTATATCATGCAGTGTTAGTCATAAGCATAGAGTGGCTACATTTGTGCATAAAGGTAAGCTAGGAATCCTGGTTTAATAAACCACAGTTTGAACAAGTGATATGCACCTAGACTGTTTGCTCTTGATCCACCCCTCACTTCATGCAGATATGCAAATGACCGAGATACCTTTACCTTACATCAGAGTGATTTAAGTGTACCCAAGCAAGCCAGGATTGTTAAGACCTGGTATAAAACTGGATCATTAGGGCACGATAAACCACCAACCTGTGTTTGGATTCCCTTCCTTACTTGTTTAGGTTTCTCCAAAGAGAGGAAAAAAGTAAGAAGAGGATGCTTGGACACTATTAAGACAGAATTTTTCTTTTAGTAGTGTGAATTCAGCCACTGTGTATGTTGTAAGACAGGTGTTGGGCCTCTGAGAAATTATCTGGTATCCTCCTGACCTACATAGCTGTGTCTTTGATTTTTTGATTTCTGCCTCAGGTTATACCAGCTTTTCCACCTGCAAACAACCCAGCTGTCATCAAGAAGCACTGTGATATTTGATCTATGTGCGCCTTAAGCTGTCACATCCTATTCACCAAGAAGAACATTTATAAACATTGAAGAGCACTGAGATAACTCCCAAATGGCTTTTACTTGGATTGCAAGGGAGGTTCTAATCCCAAATGATTAGAATGGCTGGTTAGTAAGGTGTGTTAATAAAACAACACAGGACTTTTGTATAGTTTAAGGGTGGACCCCAAGAACAGTTCAAGAACAGAACAGGAAAAAAAATATATTAAAGAGTGGAGCCACTAATATTTTCAGGGACTCTTCTAGAAGCATAGGTTCTGAATCAAACCATCAAATCAAGCATTTGTTATATTAAAAATTAAAAACTGACAGACCAAGAATTTGTCATTTTGATCCATGTAGAAAGAGATTTAATGGGGGCAGACATTTTGGTACTTGAATTTTGTAGGGGTCTCTAGCTTCAAAGATGGCTGATACTCAAGTGTAGTTTGGATAACATGTGGAGAAATGCATGTAGATAGCCATCCTGCCTCTGTTTAAAATCCTCCAAAGAAGGAGACCCCATCACTCTCTGAGGGAGTGTGTTCCACTGTTGAACAGTTCTTACTGGCAGGAAGTTCTTCATAATATGAATTTGTTCGTATGTTATTTGAACCCATTGGTCTGGGTCCTATTCTCTGGAGCTTCAGAAAACAAACGTGCTCCATCTTCAGTATGACATCCTTTCAAATATTTGAACAGGGCTATCATATCATCTCTTAACATTCTCTTCTCCATTCTAAACATACCCAGCTCCCTAATTCACTCCTCATAACTCATGGTTTCCAGACTTTTCATCATTTTGATCACCCTTCTCTAGAAACACTAGCTGGGTAGTGGGGAAAGGACATTGTATACCACCTTGAGTTCACAGGAAAAAAGAAGAGATGGTAATGAAGTTTATTACAATTTATTTTTAAAATGTTAAATCAGAAAAATAATAGAGTATTACAGTTTTCACTGATCAGTGCATGTGAAGTTTTGAATTCTGAAATGCTATTTAAGATGTATTATGATTCGACCTCATATCTGCATAAAGATAAAATATACCTGAAATTGGACTACTGTGTACACTTTCCAGAGAATGGATATGTACAAAATGTAATGGATGAATGATCATATATGTATAAATTAACATTATTGCACTATATGGTAGTTCTGATGTGATTCTCATGACTTTCTGTCATCTTCAGATTTTGGAATGCAGCTTTTAATTTTGGAAGTCACTTCACACTATACTGTATGATATCAATTCAGAACCAGTTCTTTAGCATCTTTATTTTAGGAGCTGATAATGTATGTGAAGTTGGTTGAACATATTTTAGTTCCATAAATGGGTGGTTTTGATTATCACTTGATAATTAATTCCATAATATTTACTCTCAGATATTAATTTATGGTTGTGACTGCTACTTAATTACACTATTCAGCAGAATTTCAATGGCAAGAAAAAAAACTCCTAATATTTTCCCTGGTTTATGGTAATAACAACATTAATAATGTATACTGATTTCTGAGGACATATTTATTAATAATGTATTTTAGCTGTAAATGAAACAGTGTGCACCTGAACCTTTATCACACCAATGATATGCTGAATAATCACACTATCATAAACTAATTTATAGATATTACAATTCCAATAGCATTTCATCTTTCCTTGATTCTCTCTGTGTGTGTCTGTTTCTCTTTCATTTGTTTTGTCTGCCATTGCACATCCAGGGAGATTTGGATGTAGCAAGCTTTTCAAGCAAGAAATCCCCCATGCTTGCTTGTTTGTTGTTCAAAAGTATTTTCAAGGCAATTCATATAGGAAAATTATTTAAATTACATACACATAAATCAATAAAACAGCAGAATTTTAAAAAATCAGCATAAAGTATCTCATCAGGTTTAAAAGTATGAAAAAATAAAATATGAAGCTATTCATGTCAGTCTAAGAGTAAATCTACACCAAGGCTCTGATTGAACTCCAATATGGACCCTTCTTCCAGTTTGGCTCCTCTTCAGCCATACATGTCCCTTTTAATCCGACTAGGAATAGAGAAGATGAGCTACACAATTCTTCCATCATCTAGCCAAACTGGTTTAAGTGAGTGTATATCCACTGTGGTCATGATTTGGATCTATTGAAATATTTCCCTTTGCATGGCAGGAGAACACATAGGGACCATTAGTTTCTCTCTGGTGTATATGTTCAGATTCATGTATCAACAGGGGCAACCAAAAAGATCACATGGCTTACTTATTAGCCTTTGTTTTGTTTCACTGTTATCTATATGTACATTCACAGATGCTCTCTCCACCTGTACAGTAACACTGCTGCCTCCTTCCCATTGCCATCATTGATGATGCTCCCTGGAAAGTGTGTAAAGAATCACAACCTTAACATCATAATCTTATACATCCACATGTCATTTGCACAAAGTTCAATGGGTTTACTCCCAGGAAAGTAATTTATGGTGCTTGCATCATGCAACACTACTCCATTCCCCCCTCCTACCTGCTCCCTGCTCAAAAGGACATTCCAGATTCCTGCAAAGTCAAGTATAATGACACTTAAGCCAAGGTAAAGGAAGCAAAGATGTCCCCATTTAAATTATAAATACATTCAGCATTGTCTCTTCTAAACTTCACAAATGTCTTAAGTGTAAAAAGAAAAGAAAAGATGGTGCTAATCTTTCTCTGATGATGTTAGTGCAAATAGACCTGACCTGATCCAGGGAACCCATCTCCTCCCATGCCCCTCAACCTATCCGTTCTCCCACCTCTTCCAAAAATTCCAGTCTAATCCCAGTCCTACCTGCAAGGCATAAGGGAATGGAGTACCCAGGGCAGGTCTTCAGAGATGAGCTTAATAAATAGACTAATTTCTGACTTGTGAATATGCAAGTCCTAAGTGGTGCAGGGCTTTAAAAATACATCAATATTTTGAATCCTATATGCAAATTGCCTGGGAACCAGTGCAGCTTCATTATACTGTAATATGCAAGATGTATTTTCACATGCATCCTGAATAGCCCTATGGTGCAACATGCATGTTCTTGAATTCATTCAAAAACAGTGAAGGAAAGTGGAAACAAACCTGTACAACAAGGTTAGTATGTGGTCCAGTATGTCCTAGCTGCTGCTATTCCTCACACTTTAGACTTTTCCATCTGTTTTACTAAATCTCCTGTGTGTAACCTATATGATGATATCCAGAGGCAAGCAACACTTTGCCTGGCATCAGCAGTGACATTTGCTTTATTATAGTAATAAGATTTGCCTCTTTGAGCATTACAGAAATGCTGAGATTATGCAAACACCAGGAGATATACTGAACTTCAGAACACTTTTATTCTAAGCTAAGGGATAAATTCCCTGCTGACATAACTCCATTGAAATTTATGGAGTTCCAGCAGTAGAAAATCTGGCTTCAAATTGGGCATAAATCAGAGGAAAAATACACAGTGTTATGCAACAGAGTGACATGAACAAGAGGACTTGGCATGCAGCTCACATCCATGGCATCTTTCCAAGTCCGGCCAGAGAGAGGAGAAGGAGAGGAGCTGCTTGGCAGCCATTTTGAGACCGTGTGCTCGAGACCGTGTGCTCGTTGCTGAAGGGGTGGAGCTTCTGTGAGTCACATCTGTGAGTCACAAGGGGCGGAGCTAGCAGACTAGCTTTATATACCAACTTCCAGAGCCTTCCAGAGCAGTCTGGCCAGAGAGAGGAGAAGGAGAGGAGCTGCTTAGCAGCCATTTTGAGACCGTGTGCTCGAGACCGTGTGCTCGTTGCTGAAGGGGTGGAGCTTCTGTGAGTCACATCTGTGAGTCACAAGGGGCGGAGCTAGCAGACTAGCTTTATATACCAACTTCCAGAGCCTTCCAGAGCAGTCTGGCCAGAGAGAGGAGAAGGAGAGGAGCTGCTTAGCAGCCATTTTGAGACCGTGTGCTCGAGACCGTGTGCTCGTTGCTGAAGGGGTGGAGCTTCTGTGAGTCACATCTGTGAGTCACAAGGGGCGGAGCTAGCAGACTAGCTTTATATACCAACTTCCAGAGCCTTCCAGAGCAGTCTGGCCAGAGAGAGGAGAAGGAGAGGAGCTGCTTAGCAGCCATTTTGAGACCGTGTGCTCGAGACCGTGTGCTCGTTGCTGAAGGGGTGGAGCTTCTGTGAGTCACATCTGTGAGTCACAAGGGGCGGAGCTAGCAGACTAGCTTTATATACCAACTTCCAGAGCCTTCCAGAGCAGTCTGGCCAGAGAGAGGAGAAGGAGAGGAGCTGCTTAGCAGCCATTTTGAGACCGTGTGCTCGAGACCGTGTGCTCGTTGCTGAAGGGGTGGAGCTTCTGTGAGTCACATCTGTGAGTCACAAGGGGCGGAGCTAGCAGACTAGCTTTATATACCAACTTCCAGAGCCTTCCAGAGCAGTCTGGCCAGAGAGAGGAGAAGGAGAGGAGCTGCTTAGCAGCCATTTTGAGACCGTGTGCTCGAGACCGTGTGCTCGTTGCTGAAGGGGTGGAGCTTCTGTGAGTCACATCTGTGAGTCACAAGGGGCGGAGCTAGCAGACTAGCTTTATATACCAACTTCCAGAGCCTTCCAGAGCAGTCTGGCCAGAGAGAGGAGAAGGAGAGGAGCTGCTTAGCAGCCATTTTGAGACCGTGTGCTCGAGACCGTGTGCTCGTTGCTGAAGGGGTGGAGCTTCTGTGAGTCACATCTGTGAGTCACAAGGGGCGGAGCTAGCAGACTAGCTTTATATACCAACTTCCAGAGCCTTCCAGAGCAGTCTGGCCAGAGAGAGGAGAAGGAGAGGAGCTGCTTAGCAGCCATTTTGAGACCGTGTGCTCGAGACCGTGTGCTCGTTGCTGAAGGGGTGGAGCTTCTGTGAGTCACATCTGTGAGTCACAAGGGGCGGAGCTAGCAGACTAGCTTTATATACCAACTTCCAGAGCCTTCCAGAGCAGTCTGGCCAGAGAGAGGAGAAGGAGAGGAGCTGCTTAGCAGCCATTTTGAGACCGTGTGCTCGAGACCGTGTGCTCGTTGCTGAAGGGGTGGAGCTTCTGTGAGTCACATCTGTGAGTCACAAGGGGCGGAGCTAGCAGACTAGCTTTATATACCAACTTCCAGAGCCTTCCAGAGCAGTCTGGCCAGAGAGAGGAGAAGGAGAGGAGCTGCTTAGCAGCCATTTTGAGACCGTGTGCTCGAGACCGTGTGCTCGTTGCTGAAGGGGTGGAGCTTCTGTGAGTCACATCTGTGAGTCACAAGGGGCGGAGCTAGCAGACTAGCTTTATATACCAACTTCCAGAGCCTTCCAGAGCAGTCTGGCCAGAGAGAGGAGAAGGAGAGGAGCTGCTTAGCAGCCATTTTGAGACCGTGTGCTCGAGACCGTGTGCTCGTTGCTGAAGGGGTGGAGCTTCTGTGAGTCACATCTGTGAGTCACAAGGGGCGGAGCTAGCAGACTAGCTTTATATACCAACTTCCAGAGCCTTCCAGAGCAGTCTGGCCAGAGAGAGGAGAAGGAGAGGAGCTGCTTAGCAGCCATTTTGAGACCGTGTGCTCGAGACCGTGTGCTCGTTGCTGAAGGGGTGGAGCTTCTGTGAGTCACATCTGTGAGTCACAAGGGGCGGAGCTAGCAGACTAGCTTTATATACCAACTTCCAGAGCCTTCCAGAGCAGTCTGGCCAGAGAGAGGAGAAGGAGAGGAGCTGCTTAGCAGCCATTTTGAGACCGTGTGCTCGAGACCGTGTGCTCGTTGCTGAAGGGGTGGAGCTTCTGTGAGTCACATCTGTGAGTCACAAGGGGCGGAGCTAGCAGACTAGCTTTATATACCAACTTCCAGAGCCTTCCAGAGCAGTCTGGCCAGAGAGAGGAGAAGGAGAGGAGCTGCTTAGCAGCCATTTTGAGACCGTGTGCTCGAGACCGTGTGCTCGTTGCTGAAGGGGTGGAGCTTCTGTGAGTCACATCTGTGAGTCACAAGGGGCGGAGCTAGCAGACTAGCTTTATATACCAACTTCCAGAGCCTTCCAGAGCAGTCTGGCCAGAGAGAGGAGAAGGAGAGGAGCTGCTTAGCAGCCATTTTGAGACCGTGTGCTCGAGACCGTGTGCTCGTTGCTGAAGGGGTGGAGCTTCTGTGAGTCACATCTGTGAGTCACAAGGGGCGGAGCTAGCAGACTAGCTTTATATACCAACTTCCAGAGCCTTCCAGAGCAGTCTGGCCAGAGAGAGGAGAAGGAGAGGAGCTGCTTAGCAGCCATTTTGAGACCGTGTGCTCGAGACCGTGTGCTCGTTGCTGAAGGGGTGGAGCTTCTGTGAGTCACATCTGTGAGTCACAAGGGGCGGAGCTAGCAGACTAGCTTTATATACCAACTTCCAGAGCCTTCCAGAGCAGTCTGGCCAGAGAGAGGAGAAGGAGAGGAGCTGCTTAGCAGCCATTTTGAGACCGTGTGCTCGAGACCGTGTGCTCGTTGCTGAAGGGGTGGAGCTTCTGTGAGTCACATCTGTGAGTCACAAGGGGCGGAGCTAGCAGACTAGCTTTATATACCAACTTCCAGAGCCTTCCAGAGCAGTCTGGCCAGAGAGAGGAGAAGGAGAGGAGCTGCTTAGCAGCCATTTTGAGACCGTGTGCTCGAGACCGTGTGCTCGTTGCTGAAGGGGTGGAGCTTCTGTGAGTCACATCTGTGAGTCACAAGGGGCGGAGCTAGCAGACTAGCTTTATATACCAACTTCCAGAGCCTTCCAGAGCAGTCTGGCCAGAGAGAGGAGAAGGAGAGGAGCTGCTTAGCAGCCATTTTGAGACCGTGTGCTCGAGACCGTGTGCTCGTTGCTGAAGGGGTGGAGCTTCTGTGAGTCACATCTGTGAGTCACAAGGGGCGGAGCTAGCAGACTAGCTTTATATACCAACTTCCAGAGCCTTCCAGAGCAGTCTGGCCAGAGAGAGGAGAAGGAGAGGAGCTGCTTAGCAGCCATTTTGAGACCGTGTGCTCGAGACCGTGTGCTCGTTGCTGAAGGGGTGGAGCTTCTGTGAGTCACATCTGTGAGTCACAAGGGGCGGAGCTAGCAGACTAGCTTTATATACCAACTTCCAGAGCCTTCCAGAGCAGTCTGGCCAGAGAGAGGAGAAGGAGAGGAGCTGCTTAGCAGCCATTTTGAGACCGTGTGCTCGAGACCGTGTGCTCGTTGCTGAAGGGGTGGAGCTTCTGTGAGTCACATCTGTGAGTCACAAGGGGCGGAGCTAGCAGACTAGCTTTATATACCAACTTCCAGAGCCTTCCAGAGCAGTCTGGCCAGAGAGAGGAGAAGGAGAGGAGCTGCTTAGCAGCCATTTTGAGACCGTGTGCTCGAGACCGTGTGCTCGTTGCTGAAGGGGTGGAGCTTCTGTGAGTCACATCTGTGAGTCACAAGGGGCGGAGCTAGCAGACTAGCTTTATATACCAACTTCCAGAGCCTTCCAGAGCAGTCTGGCCAGAGAGAGGAGAAGGAGAGGAGCTGCTTAGCAGCCATTTTGAGACCGTGTGCTCGAGACCGTGTGCTCGTTGCTGAAGGGGTGGAGCTTCTGTGAGTCACATCTGTGAGTCACAAGGGGCGGAGCTAGCAGACTAGCTTTATATACCAACTTCCAGAGCCTTCCAGAGCAGTCTGGCCAGAGAGAGGAGAAGGAGAGGAGCTGCTTAGCAGCCATTTTGAGACCGTGTGCTCGAGACCGTGTGCTCGTTGCTGAAGGGGTGGAGCTTCTGTGAGTCACATCTGTGAGTCACAAGGGGCGGAGCTAGCAGACTAGCTTTATATACCAACTTCCAGAGCCTTCCAGAGCAGTCTGGCCAGAGAGAGGAGAAGGAGAGGAGCTGCTTAGCAGCCATTTTGAGACCGTGTGCTCGAGACCGTGTGCTCGTTGCTGAAGGGGTGGAGCTTCTGTGAGTCACATCTGTGAGTCACAAGGGGCGGAGCTAGCAGACTAGCTTTATATACCAACTTCCAGAGCCTTCCAGAGCAGTCTGGCCAGAGAGAGGAGAAGGAGAGGAGCTGCTTAGCAGCCATTTTGAGACCGTGTGCTCGAGACCGTGTGCTCGTTGCTGAAGGGGTGGAGCTTCTGTGAGTCACATCTGTGAGTCACAAGGGGCGGAGCTAGCAGACTAGCTTTATATACCAACTTCCAGAGCCTTCCAGAGCAGTCTGGCCAGAGAGAGGAGAAGGAGAGGAGCTGCTTAGCAGCCATTTTGAGACCGTGTGCTCGAGACCGTGTGCTCGTTGCTGAAGGGGTGGAGCTTCTGTGAGTCACATCTGTGAGTCACAAGGGGCGGAGCTAGCAGACTAGCTTTATATACCAACTTCCAGAGCCTTCCAGAGCAGTCTGGCCAGAGAGAGGAGAAGGAGAGGAGCTGCTTAGCAGCCATTTTGAGACCGTGTGCTCGAGACCGTGTGCTCGTTGCTGAAGGGGTGGAGCTTCTGTGAGTCACATCTGTGAGTCACAAGGGGCGGAGCTAGCAGACTAGCTTTATACACCAACTTCCAGAGCCGCGCGCCGTTTATTTAACTCTACTCAAGTGGCATCAGGTTAGGATCAGATATTGAAACAGAACCTTCCCTTTAAGTGTAAGATAGCAGCCAGTACATTCCTTTAAAGAGGTATACCCACTAGATTGACTGTTATATTCATTACTAAAGACTTTGCAGTATGGACAGCGAGGGATCTGCTGCAGTCACCTGCAACTCTTGTGGGATGTTTCTCTTCTTGCCTACAGAAGTCGAGAACTTCACATGCACCAAGTGCAAGTTGGTAGCACTCTTGGAGGAGAAAGTGCAGCAGCTGGAGGCCAGAGTAGCTACACTTCAGCATATTAGGGAACAAGAAGATTTCCTGGACACAATAGATCTAACCATCTTGGATGAGTACCACGCAGAGGAAGATGCTAGGGTGGAAGAGGTCACTTGCCAAACAGAGGAGGCAGACAGCTGGAGGAATGTCACAAAGAGAAGTAAGCCAAGAAGGAATTGTTCGGGGAGCTTGCAGCTAGAGAATCGATTCGAAGCTCTTTCCCATATCAAGGAGGATGAAGAAGAGCAGCATGGACAGACTTCAGGGGCAGAGCAGGGGAGCCTGAGAGTCCCACCCGATGGAACAGTCGCTGCTAAGCCTCGGAGGAGGCGTGTGGTCGTAGTGGGGGACTCCTTGCTCAGGGGTACAGAAGCAGTGATTTGTAGGCCTGACAAGATGTCTCGAGAGGTGTGTTGTCTTCCAGGTGCAAAGATCCGGGATGTGACAGAGAGGCTGACAAGACTGGTGAAGCCTACTGATAAATACCCCTTCCTTTTGGTCCACGTGGGAACTAATGATACTGCAAGACAAAGCCTTCAGAACATCAAAAGGGATTATGAGGCGCTTGGTAGGAAGCTGAAAGGAATGGATGTACAGGTTGTCATCTCGTCTCTTCTGCCAGTTGAAGGGCATGGTCCAGGAAGGGAGAGGAAAATAGCGGATCTGAACAACTGGCTTCGCAGATGGTGCCGCCGAGAAGGATTTGGATTCTTCGATCATGGGCTGAGGTTCCATGAGGAGGGACTTCTTGCAACAGACGGGTTGCATCTCACGCCAGTTGGAAGAAATGTTTTTGCCAACAGTCTCAAGAACTTGATCAGGAGGGCTTTAAACTGAGTTCCGAGGGGAAGGGAGACAATATTAAGGAAGGCAAAAGGGATGGCGAAAATAGTCAAACTGACATAGAGGAAACAAGGCAAACAGTGCAAGGACCCAACAGTGGGAGGCAAAAAAACTTGCACAGGCAGCAAGTAAAAGGGACCCATGGTCTGCGATGTCTCTACACTAATGCACAGAGCATGGGAAATAAGCAAGATGAACTCGAACTCCTAGTACAACAAAGCAAATATGATATAATAGGCATCACTGAAACCTGGTGGGATGAGTCTTATGATTGGAATGTGGAAATAGAGGGGTATAACCTTATTAAGAGAAATAGGCCAAAAAGGAAAGGAGGAGGAATAGCACTATATGTCAGAGATATTTACACCAGTGAAGAGATCCTGGACATCAATCATGGAAGCCAGGTGGAGAGCATCTGGATAAGAATCAAAGGGGAGGGAAACAACAAGGATGTTACGGTGGGAGTCTACTACAGACCCCCCCAAGTCAGACGGAGGAATTGGATGATATCTTTCTAGAACAGATGACCACACAGTCAGAAAAGAGAGATGTAGTAGTGATGGGCGACTTCAACTATCCTGATATTTGCTGGAAGTCAAACTCAGCAAAATCCTCAAGGTCTAACAAATTCCTCACTTGCCTGGAAGACAATTTCATGGTCCAAAAGGTGGAAGAGGCAACAAGGGGGGTCAGCTATTTTAGATCTGATCCTAACCAACAAGGATGACTTGGTTAATGGGGTGCAAGTAGTGGGATCATTAGGTGGAAGTGACCATGTTCTCCTGGAGTTTGTAATACAGTGGAAAGGAGAAGCCAGGCATAGTCAGACACGCATCCTAGACTTTAGGAGAGCAGATTTCAGTAAACTTAGAGAAGTATTGAGGGCGATTCCATGGTCAGAAATACTAAAAGATAAAGGAGTTCAGGACGGATGGGACTTTCTCAAAAGGGAGATACTGAAGGCACAATTTCAAACAGTTCCAGTGAGAAAGAAAAATGGGAGGTGTCTCAAGAAACCAGGATGGATGACTAAGGAACTTTCAACTGAGCTGAGTTTGAAACGGAAGATGTATAAGAAATTGAAAAAGGGGGAAATAACAAAAAAGGAATTCAAAGAAATAGCAGGCATTTGTAGGGGTAAAGTCAGAAAAGCTAAAGCGCAGAATGAACTCAGGCTTGCTAGAGAGGTTAAGAACAATAAAAAGGGCTTTTTTGGATATGTCCGCAGCAAAAGGAAGAAGAAGGAAACGGTAGGGCCACTGCGTGGAGAAGATGGCAAAATGCTAACAGAAGACAGAGAAAAGGCAGAATTACTCAACACCTTCTTTGCCTCAGTCTTCTCAGAAAAGGCAAAGGGTGCTCAACCTGAGGATAATGGAGCAGAGGACAGGATAGGGGCATTTCAGTACAGAATAAGTAAAGAGATAGTAGAGGATCACCTTATTAATCTAAATGAATTTAAGTCTCCGGGACCAGATGAACTCCATCCAAGGGTATTAAAAGAACTGGCAAATGTAATATCGGAGCCATTGGCAATAATCTTTGAAAACTCCTGGAAAACAGGAGAGATCCCAGCAGACTGGCGGAGGGCAAACGTTGTCCCCATCTTCAAAAAGGGGAAAAAAGAGGATCCCAACAATTATCGTCCAGTTAGTCTGACATCAGTACTAGGAAAGATTCTGGAGCAGATCATTAAACAGAGAGTCTGTGAACATCTAGAAGGCAATGCCATAATCACAAAAAGTCAACATGGGTTTCAGAGAAACAAGTCATGCCAGACAAACCTAATCGCTTTCTTTGATAAAATTATCAGCTTGGTAGATGAAGGGAATGCTGTGGATATAGTATATCTTGATTTCACTAAGGCCTTTGACAAGGTTCCCCATGACATTCTTGCAAACAAGCTTGTAAAATGTGGGCTAGACAAAGGAACTGTTAAATGGATCTGTAATTGGTTGACCGGCCAAACCCAAAGGGTGCTCAACAATGGTTCCTTTTCATCCTGGAGAGAAGTGACCAGTGGGGTCCCACAGGGCTCTGTCCTGGGCCCGGTGCTATTCAACATCTTTATCAATGACCTGGATGACAGAATTGGGAGCATACTTATCAAATTTGCAGATGACACCAAATTAGGGGGAATAGCTAATACCCCAGAGGACAAGATCAAGATTCAAAATGACCTGAATAGACTAGAAAGCTGGGCCAAAGCTAACAAAATGAAATTCAACATGGAGAAATGTAAGGTATTGCACTTAGGGCGGAAAAATAAAATGCACAGATATAGTATGGGTGACACCTGGCTGAATGAAACTACGTGTGAAAGGGATCTAGGAGTCCAAGTAGACCACAAGTTGAACATGAGTGAACAGTGTGATGCGGCAGCTAAAAAGGCCAATGCTATTTTAGGCTGCATCAATAGAAGTATAGTGTCTAGATCAAGAGAAGTAATAGTGCCACTGTATTCTGCTCTGGTCAGGCCCCACCTGGAATATTGTGTCCAGTTCTGGGCGCCACAATTCAAAAAGGACATTGAGAAACTGGAGCGTGTCCAAAGGAGGGCGACAAAAATGGTGAAGGGTCTGGAAACCATGCCCTATGAGGAACGACTTAGGGAGCTGGGGATGTTTAGCCTGGAGAAAAGAAGGTTAAGAGGCGATATGATAGCCCTGTTTAAATATTTGAAAGGATGTCATGTTGAAGAGGGAGCAAGCTTGTTTTCTGCTGCTCCAGAGAACAGGACCCGGAACAATGGATGCAAGCTACAGGAAAAGAGATTCCACCTGAACATTAGGAGGAACTTCCTGACAGTAAGGGCTGTTCGACAGTGGAATGCACTTCCTCGGAAGGTCTTTAAACAGAGGCTGGATGGCCATCTGTCAGGGATGCTTTGATTTGGATTTCCTGCATGGCAGGGGGTTGGACTGGATGGCCCTAGTGGTCTCTTCCAACTCTACGATTCTATGATTCTATGATTCTATGTATACTGGTATTCCAGTTTTCGTGTTTATATATATGTAAAATAATAACATTCTGATTTCATAGTTACTTGTATGCAATGAAATGGTAACAAAAATACTAACTTTAGATTCATGTTTTAGTTACCATACTTATTTAAGTTAATGATCTCTCTTGTACTTTAGGGCAGGTAAAGAGATGTAAAAGAACAGAAATTTTGCTATATAAATACCAACTTAAAAAAAAATTATGGACTCTTCTATGTGTTAATTGTACTGACTGAACATATAATCTGTGGTAGAAATCAAGTAGCCATCCATATGTTGGTGGACTAGAATTCCACTGTCTAAGACTGCTGGGAGTTGCAGTCCCAAAAACATCTGGAGAGCTATATCTTTCTTACCCCTGATGTAAGACAGAATTTGGTAAATTATTTTCAAAAGTAATTATTCACTGCTATAGTTCTAGTCTCCCTACTGTTACTATTAATTACAATTTCTAAAAATAATTATTTACTTACCAGTTTTTCAAAAATAGTTGTTAGTTTTTAGGGTTTTATCTGAATACCATGAGCTGGTGACCCATGATACAAAACAAACTTTGCTCTTCTCCCCCTTGTCTTTACTTTAACAACCTCAGGACAGCACTTGGTCCTTGTGGCCTTTCTCGTCCATGTGGGGAGGGCAAACCCATAACTACAAAAGTTACTTTGAAAGTTAAAGTTACACAAGAAAGAATTTTATAGACCTACATTATAGTTATAGAACTATATTAGAACTAACTTGTTAATTAACTCATAAAGCTACTAACTTGCTAAATTTTCTTATACATTTTGCCAAATCCACCAGATTCTCCAATTAATGTTTACATATATTGTGGGTTGGGTTACTCAGATTTAATACAGAGGATGCCTCTCCCTTTGTCAATTTGAATAAAAAAGAAGAAGAAAGAAAGAGAAGAACTACAGTTGTCTTTCTGTAGACACAGATTCCTTATCCATGGATTAACCATTCATGGCTCAAAAATATTTTTAAAAACACATAGAGTCCAAAAAGCAAACCTTGATTTTGCCATTTTATGTGTGGGACACAATTTTACGACAGAATTTTATTTAATGGGACTTGAGCATTCATGGATTTTAATATCAACAATAGGTCCTGGAACGAAACCCCAGCTGATATCAAGGATCCTCTTGGGCAGAGGAAAATGCATCACACAGTTCTGTTGTTCAGCAGGCCAGAAAGAAAAAGAGCGGTAAAAAACATAAAGAATTAAGGAAAAAAGAAATCAAAATAGAGACTTGGATTGAAATGTGGGAGGGGGGAAAAGGAGTGTGATTTATCTGGAGTACCAGGCCTTCAGGTGGTATGGGACCTTTTAGAATGGCAGGCCTTTTAGACCTGAAAGGAAAGTGTGTCTACGTTCTTCCTAGGCATTGACTAGAGAAAAATGTTTGGGAGTGCATTGCGACTCTCTTCAGTAACCTCTTCTCCTATTGACTGTAATACGGACTGTTTTCTATTGTACACTGTTATTAATGTATATTCTTGTATAACCTAGAGTTATATAAATGCCTATACAATCTTGCTCATAGAGTTACACTTGGGTAATTAAGTACCATGTTTTCCTCAACCTCCGCCACCATTTCTTTCTCACTTGATTTCTCTTTCTCTCTCTCTCTCTCTCTCTCACCCCAACTTTCCCATTCTGTTTTGTATGTTTGTTTGCTTTTACCCACCCTATTTTAATTATACAATTAGGGCATGGTGGACTTGTAAGATACCTAGTAATCAAAACTGAAGATGCCACAAATTGATTTTGGGATCCTTGGCTCTTGCATGCAAAATGTGTACAGATCATACTTCACACTGAGAGTTGGGAAACAGAAAGGATGCAGTGATTCAGGCCTGTTACAGACTGCCCAAATAAAGCTGCTTTGGGTCTCTTTGGAGGTATGCTATTTAAATGATGCATGGGTCCTAAGAGTCCGGAGCTCGCACCAAAGCCACACTCCATTCCTAAGCACCGGAGTGCAGCTTTTGGTGCAGCTTCCGGATTCTTAGGATGCATGCATCATTTAAATAGCATACCTCCAAAGAGACCCAAAGCAGCTTTATTTAGGCAGTCTGTAACAGGCCTCAGTTTTGCAGAAAAATGTCCTGCACATGCTCCTCTTAAGTCAACAGTAACAAAATCCATGAAAATGCATAGTGTGTCCCAAGAGTGATACTTTAAACATCTAGTTAATTGTGGACAACCCATTGGACTGTTTCATTTAAAAGTGTTTATATTATTGAATTAATGACACAATTTTTGTTGTTTAGCACTATCAAATTATTTTTCAAACCTAAATTCCCCAGTTATATCTCTGTTATTGAAAATGGGGATAAATTGCAAACAATTAATTACATCTAACTCTCAGCTATTTTATCTTCATCATGTTGTTGCTAGCTGTTCTTGAGTCAACTTTGACTCATAGTGACTGTGTGTATAAAACCCCCAAGACCCCCTGTCCTTCACTACTCTGCTTAGGCCTTGAAGATTCAGGCCCATGACAACCTTGATTAAGGAGATTATTACACACAAAAAAAAACAGTGGGAAAGACACAGGATTTTACTGTTCTTGAAAAAGCAGCTGGAAAAGTCTGGGTTGTAAATGGGCTCCCTGGTGGATATGGACAGCCTACAGCCCAGGCACTGGTAAATGCGATAAGACCAATTTTTGTCTTTTAGATCCCACATCTGTTCTTCTGGCTTTTCTGTGTGCAATAATCTTCTAAGTGTAGCCATCTGGCATGTGGTCTTCCTCTCTTTCTGCTGCCTTCTTTCTTTCCTAGCATTAATGTCTTTTCCAGTGATTCATGCCTTCTCATGATGTGGCCAAATTATGACAGCTTCAGTTTAATTATCTTGACTTCCAAGGAGAGTTCAGGTTTAATCTGTTCTAAAACCCATTTGTTTGTCTTTCTGGATGTCCACAGTATTCTCAGCACTCTTCTCCAATCATATCTCAGATGATTTGACTTTCTTTTTATCTGCTTTCTTTACTATCAGGCTCTCAAATCTGTACATGGTGATGGGGTATACAGTGGATTGGACAACTCTAACTTTAGTGTTAAGCTGTATATTTTTATTCTTTAGGATCTTGTCTGGTTCTTTTATTGCTGCTCTTCCTTTAGACCATTTAAAAATAATAATTTTGATCTCTTTCCAAGGGTTGTTTTGGGGATTGCAATCAGATAAATACACATGAAATGCTCTGAACACACTTAAAAACAAAAACACCACTCAAAACACTTTACAAATGTTCCAAAAGAGCTATAATGTTTAATTTCTTATATTTTCACCATGCCTTTCCTCCAGAAAGCTCAGGACCATGTAAAAAATTTCTTTTCTAACCCACTCTATGGCACAATATGGCTTAACTGCTGCTGTGCAATCATCTTCAATATATCTCTTTCCTGTCCAACATACGCCCTACCATTTTGTCTCCATAGCCATCTGTGGGTGGCTTATGTGAGGAAGCAATGTGAAGATATGGACTGACATCACACAGACTTCTGTCAGTAGATTCAGTGAAACTGCACAATTAATATTAAGTGAAGAAAACAAGAGAAATGGATTGTGAGCCTACAGTCCTGAACAGCCAAGCCGTAAAAGCAGTACAGTTAAGTAAATCCTACCTCTATGATAACATCTGAGATTTGTAAATGTATTATTCCAAATGGTCTGATGGTAGATGAAAAAGGGGAAAACAACTCCCTGGATGCTATGAGGTAGTGGATTGGGGAGTGGGAATTAAACAATACCTTAGGATACTTTCTGATATATACTTTGATTGACAGATGTTTATTATTTGTTTTACTTGTAGGGAGAGATAATGCCTAAATTAGCTTATTTTGAAGCGTCCATATCCAGCTCAGCCCAAGCACAAAGTGCCTCCTGCTCTCTTCCTTTCCTCTAAAATATATTTTGAGCAGCAGTGGTGATGTAGAGAAATGCATGGTGTGGTTGTTTGAGTGTCGAATTATGATTCTGGAGACCAGGGTGCAAATCCCCATTCATACACAGAAATTCACTGGATGATCTTGGCATGACACATTTTCTCAGCCTCTTACAAAGGTAAAAGCAAATCCCCTGTGAACAAGTCCTGCCAAGAAAGCCCCATGATAGGTTCACCTTAGGTTTGCCATAAGTCAGAAACAACTTGAAGGCACACAACAACAACAACAACAACAAAGCAGCAATGACAACAAATCCCATGGTGGTTGCTGCCACACTGCAGAATTAATGGAGTTTGACACGGCTTTAACTGTCATGGTTCCACCCTATGGAATTCTAGGATTTGTACAGTGGGCCCTCGGTACCTGCAGGGGATCCATTCCAGATCCCCCTGCAGATGCCAAAATCCACAGATGCTCAAGTCCCATTGACTTAAATGGTGGTGTGGCCATGTGGCTGTGCCACCATCGAAGACAATGACACTTTGGAGGAGCTTCCTATTCCTCCTCCTCTCCCTCCCATCTCTTTCTCCTCCACCTCTCCTCCACCATCACTTCCTCCTCTTCCTCTAGCCATGACTTCCACCTCCTCTTCCTCCCACTTCGCCTTCCACCTCCTGCCGTGTGCAGCACTGCACCTTCCTCCTCCTCCTCCTCCTCTTACTTTTCGTGCCATGCTGCACCTCCCCCCTCCTCCTCTTCCTTCTCACTCCACACTGCGCCTTCTTCCTCTTCCTCCCACCGCACCTTCTCCTCCTCTTCCTCACTGCACTCTCCTCCTCTTCCTCCTGCCTCGCCTTCCTTTTCCTGTCATCTTGTGCCACACCGTGTCTGCAGTGTGTTTTGGACTGTGCCTTCCTCCTCCTCCTCTTTCTCTTCTTCCCACCACACCTTCCTCTTCTTCCTCTTCCTTTTCCTCCTTCTCCTGCCTTGTTGTGTGCTGTGCTGCATCTTACTCCTCTTTCTCTCATGCTATGCCGCATCTTCCTCCTCCTCCTCCTCTGCTTCCCCCATGAGCTTGCCATCTGCAAATGCTCAAATTCTTTGGATGGCAAGTTCATGGATAAGGAGGTCCTACTGTAGTTTGTTGTAGTACCAGAGCTCTCTAACAGAGAAGGCTAAATATGTCACAAAACCACAAATCCCAGAATGCCATGGCAGTTAGAGTGGTATCAAATGGCATTAATCAAACAGTGTAGATGTTTTTAATGAGTATTACTCCCAATTAATGAAGCTTAGAACTGCATTCTAATTCTGGAAATCCTCTTCTTCCTAGAAATCTCAGAGACACAGAAGGGTTTGTTCTTCTGTGCATAATTTTTACTCCTCTATTAATATGCATGATAGTGATCAGATGTACAAAAATGATTAGCATTAAGAGCTTCATTAATAGCTCACCAGACTGAAGCTGTACATGAACTTTACAGATATATCTTTGATTATAGTGATGAAAAACATCATGAAAAGGTAATTTATCAAGTGCTCAAGAGAAGCATAGTACTATCACTGAATTGTAGATAAAGACCAGAGCTAATAATTTGGATCCAAGAGATATCAGAGAGCATAACAAGTTGAATAATTTACTGCTTCTTGTAAGTGAAACTTATGATTAACATTTGCAAGTTACTAGCAAAGAACATTTGCAGGGTTCATTAACAGAGTTCATTCAGGAAAATATTGATTAGTAAATCTGAATGAGCATTATAGACTTTCTATGAAAATGCTACTTTGAAAAGAATGACAAACAAGGATGGGTTTTCATTTGCAGAAAAGACAAATGGAATCTTTTCAATTCCAGTTGTGCCCTCCCTGTACTGACACACAGATCAAAGGAGAATATTGTACATTGATTTCAGCTAAATAACTTTGTCAAGAATGTAAGCAAGGTTGAGCTGAGAATGTAATAGCTGCTGAGGGCCATTTCCCCCTCAGTTGGTAGAATCACGATGTGTTGCATTTTAAGCTGATGTTCATCTACTGGAATAATCTTTTGAGTTCTCTGTCAGCTGCTGAGACAGCAGTTTGAAATTGTGCATGAATACATTTTTAATACAAAAAAGGGGATTAAGTAAATAAAATAACTGTTATAAAAACATTTAATACAATTTGAGACAAAAGGTAATACTAATAGAATGTAAACAATACAAATGGAGAAATTAAGATCAAAATCAATACATTGTAACATTTACCAAACTACACTTCCCAGAATTCCCTAGCATTACCAGGGTAGTTAGAGCAGTTTCAAACTGGATTATTTTTTCAGTGTTTTGGACCTAAGAGGTCTATGCAAGAGTAAAGGAGTTACTTGAGAGCAGGGACTCTGAAAATGTTAGCAGCTGGTTTGGGATGGAATAATAGAAGATCAGACTATCATATATATATTCCTGGAGTTGTTGGGGGTTTTATTTTTTTTTATTTTTTATTTTTTTATTTTATTGGTTGTTGGAACAAAATAGGCACTAGGGTTGTGTAATCTCACTTGCTTGTTCCTGATGTCAACTCTCTCTCTCTCTCTCTCTCTCTCTCTTTGTGTATGTGTGTTAGAGAAGGGAATACAAGATAATAGGATGAAGATTCGAAGTCTCCTTTCAGAGTCACTTTGTCTTTCAGTCTTTTATCCATCTTGCACCCATTTACCCTGGAGGAAGCCCAGTAAGCTCAATAGTACTTCTGAGTAGGTTTCTGTGTGAGGGCTGCATTATGTTCCTGTTTTGCAGACAGGATATGATCCCAGGGCTCCTAAAAATACTTAGATTGCATTGTAAAAAAAAAAGTGACTTATCCCCTCCAAATTGAAGTATTTTCCGGGATAAAGCTCGTGTTTGATTTTAATGCATCCGTAATGAGCTTTTAGTCAACTCACAGAAGATGCTTCATTTTAGTATGTTTTTTTAAAATAAAAGTGAATAAAAGTTACTGTTTGTTTTACACTGGTTGACTCTGACTGGATTGATTACTATAAACTAAAGAAGAATGTATAAACTGTAAAGAATCATAGAATCATAGAATCATAGAGTTGGAAGAGACCACTAGGGCCATCCAGTCCAACCCCCTGCCATGCAGGAAATCCAAATCAAAGCATCCCTGACAGATGGCCATCCAGCCTCTGTTTAAAGACCTCCAAGGAAGGAGACTCTATCACCCTCCGAGGGAGTGCATTCCATTGTCGAACAGCCCTAACTGTCAGGAAGTTCCTCCTAATGTTCAGGTGGAATCTCTTTTCCTGCAGCTTGCATCCATTGTTCCGGGTCCTGTTCTCTGGAGCAGCAGAAAACAAGCTTGCTCCCTCTTCAATATGACATCCCTTCAAATATTTAAACAGGGCGATCATATCACCTCTTAACCTTCTTTTCTCCAGGTTAAACATCCCCAGCTCCCTAAGTCGTTCCTCATAGGGCATGGTTTCCAGACCTTTCACCATTTTTGTCGCCCTCCTTTGGACACGCTCCAGTTTCTCAATGTCCTTTCTGAATTGTGGCGCCCAGAACTGGACACAATATTCTAGGTGGGGCCTGACCAGAGCCGAATACAGTGGCACTATTACTTCTCTTGATCTAGACACTATACTTCTATTGATGCAGCCTAAAATAGCATTGGCCTTTTTAGCTGCTGCATCACACTGTTCACTCATGTTCAACTTGTGGTCTACTTGGACTCCTAGATCCCTTTCACACGTAGTTTCATTCAGCCAGGTGTCACCCATCCTATATCTGTGCATTTCATTTTTCCGCCCTAAGTGCAATACCTTACATTTCTCCGTGTTGAATTTCATTTTGTTAGCTTTGGCCCAGCTTTCTAGTCTATTCAGGTCATTTTGAATCTTGATATTTCAAATATTGAAATGGATTTAAGGGGACACTTGGGATTTTATACTCTTAAGTATAGCATAAAAAAGCCAAAGCAGGGCATGTGTTAGTGACAGGGGACCTGTTGAAGTTGGAAGGTAAAAGCAATCTAGATTTTAAGAGGGTCCCATCACAAAATCAGTGCCAAGCCTTGAGACACATCTAGAAAGGAATGCTGTGATTACTAAGAGCCAGCATGAGTTTCTCAAAACAAGTCATGCCAAGCTAATATTTTCTCCCTTGTTTTGACAGTGCTACAAGCATGGTATTAGTCACCCACGATTCATTTTCCTGTTAAAAAAAGGTCTCTGTTTTGTGTACCTTCAAGTCATTTCCGACTTATGGTGAACCTAAAGCATTGCATTTTAAGGTTTTAGCAGTCTGTATATAGTTTTATTTTTATTGTTTTAATGTTTTAGGATTTTTAACTGTTTTAATATGTACAGCTTTTAAACACTTTTATCTTTTATCTTTTAAATTGCATTTTATTCTTTTAATGAATTATATGTTTCAATATTATACTAGTTTAATTCTATTTTAATGCCCACTTTTGTATGTTTTTAATTGTATTTTTTTTAATTTGTAAGTTGCTTTGTATCTCAATTTTTGGGAAAAGTGGGATGGATGGATGGATGGATAGAAAGATAGATACATAGATGATAGATAGATAGATATTTTGTTGGACTGAGTAAGGCAGTGTGGATTTGTAATTGGTTGGCAGATAGAACCCATATAATACTCACTTGGAGAGTTGTGATAAGTGGGTTGCCTCAGAGTTCTTCCCTGGTCTTGGTATTGTTTAACAATCTTTCTAAATGATTTATAGAATAGAAGGCATGATTATTAAATGTTCAGATGAAACCAGATTGGGGAGGAGTCGGTAATACCCCAAAGGACAGGATCAGAACTAAAAATGACCATGAAAGATTGGAAATCTGGACCAAAATTAACAAAATGAATTTCAGCAGGGATAAATATAAGGGATTACTTCTAGGCAGGGAAAAAAAATGAAATTCACAAATGTAATATGGATTACACCTGGGTTCAAATGAAAAGAATTTAGGAGTCTTAATAAACCACAATCTAAACATGAATCAACAGTATGGTGTAGCATCCAAAAAAGCCAATGTGGGCCTCGGCTGCATCAACAAAAGTATAGTGTCCAGATGAAGGGAAGTAGTAGTGCCCTTCTATTTTGCTTTGTGCAATCCTCATCTGTGTTCCGGGCACCATAGTTCAAGAAAGATAAGCAGGGACATGTCCAGAGAAAGGCAATCAAGATGATCAAAGGTCTGGAAACCAAGTCTTGTGAGAAATAACTTTGGAAACTGGGTATGTTTAGCTTGGAGAAGAGAATAGACAGGATAGCCATGTACAACTATCTGAAAGGATGCCATTTAGAAGATGGAACAAGCTCATTTGCTGCTGCTCCAAATACTAGAATATGAACAAATGGATTCAAATTACAAGAACAGAGATTCCATCTGAACAGCAGGAAGAACCTCTTGACTGTAGGAGCTGTTTGACAGTGGAATAGACTGTCTCTGAGGGTGACAGACTCTCCTTTGGAGGTCTTTAAACAAAAGTTGGGTTGACACATTTCAGAAGGGCTTTAACTGTGAATTCCAATGGCTTCTCTTCCAAATGTTTCTACATTTTTATAGCCATAGATAAATTTCAGTATTAATACTTTTGCTCAGCATGTTTGTGTATATGTGATACGTGTGATACGGCAGCTAAAAAGGCCAATGCTATTTTAGGCTGCATCAATAGAAGTATAGTGTCTAGATCAAGAGAAGTAATAGTGCCACTGTATTCTGCTCTGGTCAGGCCCCACCTAGAATATTGTGTCCAGTTCTGGGCGCCACAATTCAGAAAGGACATTGAGAAACTGGAGCGTGTCCAAAGGAGGGCGACAAAAATGGTGAAAGGTCTGGAAACCATGCCCTATGAGGAACGACTTAGGGAGTTGGGGATGTTTAGCCTGGAGAAAAGAAGGTTAAGAGGTGATATGATCACCCTGTTTAAATATTTGAAGGGATGTCATATTGAAGAGGGAGCAAGCTTGTTTTCTGCTGCTCCAGAGAACAGGACCCGGAACAATGGATGCAAGCTCCAGGAAAAGAGATTCCACCTCGACATTAGGAGGAACTTCCTGACAGTTAGGGCTGTTCGACAATGGAATGCACTCCCTCGGAGGGTGATAGAGTCTCCTTCCTTGGAGGTCTTTAAACAGAGGCTGGATGGCCATCTGTCAGGGATGCTTTGATTTGGATTTCCTGCATGGCAGGGGGTTGGACTGGATGGCCCTAGTGGTCTCTTCCAACTCTATGATTCTATGATTCTATGTTGTCTAAAATAAATAAAATACAAAGAGATGTATTGTAGGAGAAAGTTATTCACTGTCTCCATTTTTGTCTGCTCTATGTCAGTCAGCAGATTAATATAAATTTTAAAAGGATATTTCCCTTTATAAAACTGTTAATGGTACTGCAGTCCACAGTCAATGCCTATGAAAAACAGACTTTAGAAAATCTGTGGCCATTTCTGGGAGTTCTGTCCAATACCAATAACTGCTGTGGAATGGAATTCTGCTGGCTTTTATTGACACCCCCCCCCTCATTTTTCATCACAAATTGAGTTATATGGGAGGGGCGTACTGTTACAGAATTCAATGTTAATAAACCAATTTAAATGATGGGTTCTTGAACAGATCAGCAAACAAGCAAGGAAGACCCAGTTTAGTAAATAAAACAATTTATTTTGCTAGCAAGATCTCAGTTTAGGATTTGGATCCTAATTAACCCCTGAGATCAAGAATAAAAGTAAAATCCTCCTTTTTATAGACATCTTAACAAAGACTTTCTGTGACAAAATTCTATTGGATATAAACGGTTTTAAACATACAAAAATTCATTCAATCAGGACAAAGAATTCTGAATACACCAAAATCGCATTACTTATGCATTAGCAACCTATGCCACATACCAAGCTTTTCTCTTATCAAAGGCCTCTCACCAAATAATATGCATCAACCCTGGCCTTGCACTCAGTAGTCTACACATTCCATGCAAATCCTTTATCAGCATACATTAGTCTGACTCAAAGTAGACATCCTGCACCAGCATTTATCCTTCAAAATATGTCACGCCAACCTTTTTACCCATCTTGTTAAAATTTCTACTTCAGCAAACTTTTACTATGGTTAAGTTCACCCTTTTTGGGCCTCTTTCTATTATTCATTTAAGGGAACTAGATATTGATTATATAGAACAAAAATTGAATATTGCCACTTGCCATCTCAGTAGTGCCTGGTAAAAATCACTATCTGTACTTCCCATATGCTGTTTGAAGTTTCCAAAAGCTCCAGTGGCAACATTAGTGATGAAATCAAAGATATAAACATGTTAGTCTATAGAATCAGTACATAGAGAGATCTTGTAGCACCTTTGAAACTAACTGAAAGAAAGAAATTGGCAGCATGAGCTTTTGTAGACTGAGGAAGTAGACTGAGTCTACAAAAGCTCATGCTGCCAATTTCTTTCTTTCTGTTAGTCTCAAAGGTGATACAAGATCTAATTAGTGAAGCAGGTTTGGCAGTTTAACAAAGAATAACAATCAGTACAATTTAATGGCCAAACTAGCGGATCAGGACTGGATGGGGGAATCAAGCTTCAAATGTCCCTTCAGACCAACTGGTGATTTAGGTTCAGTCTCACTGGTTATGTTTTGACTAATTTATTTTACAGGATTGCAGTGAGGATAAAATGGGGAAGGATCATGTTCACTACCATAGGCTCAGTGAAATAAAGATAAGAAGCAAAGGTAACGGAATGACTAAGTACTAAAAGAAAATAATTTTCATTTAAGGCTGTACCTGAAGAGCCTGTGTTTGGCAATAAAATAGGAAATATTTAATTGTTTTTATTTTAAAATCAACCCACAACTTAATCTATAAAATGCATGGTCTACCCCCAAATCAAACTGCAATGCACAGCATGATGGAAAGTAAAGACAATATGGCTTTTGTGTAAAACATGCTTCCCTTCTCTGAGGACACAATTAGGAAGTTATATAACAAATCCTAGAATCTTGTAAAAACACAGCTGGAAATCCAATTTGTAAATAATTGGCATCCCTGAGGAGCATGGCTGAGGGAAAGGATTCAGCTCACAACTGACATTTTACAAAGCATATGGGATCAGTTTTCCTCACTGGAATAGAGAAATCAAATATTGCTCCTAGTAGCTTCAGTTTCAAATCAGGAATGACTGGCACAGTTCTAGAATGACTAGCGGTTTAAGAAAAGGCACCCTCATTTCAGTAATAGTTTCCACTTCATCCCCATTTAAACATTTTTCAGCTCTTCCTGAGATAATAATGTGAAGGGTGTTAGCCTCTTGTACTTTCAGATTGGAATAGATGTGGTAATTGAAGTGTAACATATAGTTAAGCATTGAATCATGAGGAATCTCCATGCTAAATCATTAAATATCATGATGTAAGCTCTACACTTGTTATCATTTTGCTATCTTCTCCTGCTGCTTTTGCAGAAGTTGACATATCCTGAAGGGTTATAAGATTCCCACAAATTATTCTAGCATCTACAATGCCCTCTAAGAAGTTTTTGTCTGAATTGGCTCTGGCCTCTGACAGGCTTAGCAGATTCAGTACAGAGCCACAGAAATGATTTTGGTGTTTCATTCCCTTGCTCATGTCAGAGTCACCTGTGCCATTCAGAAATGCCAAAGTTGTTCCCAAGTAGCAGAGAATAGAAATAAATTCAGCGTCATTCTTAATGGAACATTTAGGAAGGGCAAAAGCTTGTGGCTACTGGCGTATAAGATGACTGGGTGTATAAGACGACCCCCAACTTTTCCAGTTAAAATATAGAGTTTGGGATATACTCGCTGTATAAGACTACCCCTCTTCCAACGCAAACCAAATAATTTTTTTTAAAAAATCAGATTTGATTTCAATATGGTAATTTTAATTCAAATGATTATGACATGCAGGTACTTAGCAGGAAAACTTGTTGTATACAAAGCCTGCTTGGATTAGTCAGCTCTCCCTGCCTGCCCAGCCCTCCCTGTCTCCAAGACTATCAGAGTGGTATTGCAAACATGGCTCTTTTTTCCATACCCCGGGCATCCCGGATGCCTGCAGCTTGCTCCGCCCTTCAGTTACATATGCAGCGACTGCAGATTCTCCATTCCAGCTCAGATGTTTCAGCATCTGCCCTATAAGACGACACCCGGCGTATAAGACGACCCCCAACTTTTGAGAAGATTTTCCTGGGTTAAAAAGTAGACTTATACGCCAGAAAATACAGTAATTAGGTTCCAATTAATACAGTAGTCTGGATGGTTCAGATCAGGTAATTTTTTAAAACTAAATTGGTAAAAACTAAACTTTTCAAGCATCCCTAATTATAGTAGTCAAACTTAGAGGTTACTTAAGCATAGATAACTGATGTCTGGCTCTCGTTGTCCAGCTACAGATGGTGAACAGACCTGAACTGCTAAAAAGGATTTCTCTATTCCTTAGAGGAGACATATGCCTCCAGTAAAAGACACGACTCATGACGCACTCCCAAACTCTGAACCTGCTTCTTTAGGGCTATCCAACACTATCCCATACAGGATGAGCACCACTGACCAAAGTGAACAAGCTACTTACCGACAGGATCTCTGACTGATCTGGACTGAGTTTCAGTTTATTGATGCTTGTACATTGCTGCATACATGACTCGATTAAAATGTTGCTTGCCTCACTTGATAGACAAGCCATGTGCTTATTTTCAGACAACCCCATACAGGAGACGGGCTGTTCATGTAGCCTTACAGCTATATAACCATATCCTCCAACTGTACCAGCTGGGCAGGGACAGTCCCATCAATCCTCTGTCATCCCATGTTTTCAGCTGCTTTTAAAATGTCCCAGTTTCTTGCTCTTCTTCCCACTTTCCCCATTTTCCTTTAGCAAACTTTTAAAATATTTCTCCCACATTTGTTGAGCTTACTGTTGATTCCCATTCCCATTTATTTTCATTTGAGTTACCTACTAGAGGTGAAACAATTCCTCATTTGTCTCACAATGCTGTTTCTGAGAGAGTTGTAGTCAAAGACTGAAGTGTCGATTTATCACAGACCCTTCCTTTTCTAGTTGATTTGTAGAATTTCTGATTTCTTTAATGTTGAAAATGTATGGTAATACAAATAAAAGATGTTTTGTTAATAGCCTGTACTTTTCTGTTTTTTTGGAATAAATGAGGTGTAAGGAAGCCACTTGCTTCCATGAATTGATACAAGAAGGAAAGTGAAACTGATTCCTTTTGGCACACTTAATTTAGAAGGTATAACTATTTCTGCTGAACCCAAGAGCCATGATGAAAGTGTACCTGAGCAATAGAAAGGTCCCATTAAATATAATGACATAGAAAAATGGTGTCCCTTATAAAAATTGGAAAACCAAGGTTTGATATTTGAAATTTATACTTTTTTGGAAGATTTTCAAACCGTGGATGCTTCAATCCGTGCATAAAAATATCTGTGTGTAAGAAGAGTGGACTGTATCTGTATTTGATTAATAAAGATATTGTGTGACATAAATTTTGTTGAAATATAATGTGAATGGTAATTATTACACAACGCAAGGGCAGCTCCCAGAGGTATGGATGTGGTGCTGCACTTGCGCCGTGCACACGCACCATGTATGGACGGTGCCATGTAAAGATGGTGCTGTCCATATGTGTTAGGGTTCTGGAGCTTGTGGATGCTGTGAGCTCCGGAACCCTAAAATTGCCCCAAGGATGGTGCTTCCCGCCCGTCTGTCTCGGGCTGAACTGTATTACTTACCAAAGCTATTGTTCAGGCCAGTAAAAGTTTTGACCTTGTTTCCTGAACACACCAGCCATGCATTATGAGCTCCCAATAGCTTTATAGCTCTTACTTTTTGTGGGGGGCATCATAGTTCAGGGCTGAATACCTGTCTTTTGCCCATAGTCCCCCCCCCAAACAGGTCTGTTTTGATTTTTAAAAGGTTAAGAAAGTCTGCTTGAGAAGAAAAAAACTTCAAGTGCAGGCAGGTGGCTATCTCTTCCCTCCTTCTCACTCCACCCCCTGCAGTGCCCTTGGAAGCGACACTGTACTTTGATGTACTCTTGTTTCCATTGGGACATTCTCAGCAGAAAAGAAAGACACTGCTAGGCTGATCATTGCAGTTCCATCACTGTTTGAAATATCAGCAAAGTTTATATTGTCAGAGGTAGGAAGTGATTGGAAAAGCCCTCTGCTGGGTTTCATTTATCTTGAAGCCTCTCAGTCCCATCCCTGCAAATTAAAGATACATATATTTCCAACGACTACTGAATCCTCAAAAGGGGATGTACTGTAAGAGGGAGATTTTGGCTGCCACTAATTTGTCACTCAATCTGGCAGTCTACCAATTTGTCTGTCAATCTGAGAGTCAGGAAGAATAAACTATTTTTTATTTGGTGGGTTTCACATCTCCCATAATTATCTTATTCATTGGAGAGCAAGTACAATAGCCATCTTGATTTTGCTTTGCTGGATAAATCTGGCTTAAAGTAAGTCTGTTTTACCAAAACTGCAATCAATTACAGGCAACTACTGGTCATTATAGTACTGTGTATGGGATGCTCCTTCCACTATGTGTGCTCCACAACACTGTTGACCAGAGGCCCGATCTGTGTGTAGTGATGAGCAACAAAACAACTGATAAGTGCCAAAACATTGTATATTTGTACCACATTATTTCAAGAATTACATTATATGACTGTACATTTTTATGTTTATTTCTTTTATTTTTTTAGAAAACCCATTTCCTTTATAAAACACACTAAAGGTATTGGAAACAAAATTCTGAATTAAAAAGAAGTTAGAATTTAGGCTTCTTAAGTTCATCTGTTTATTGCTTCTGCCAGAGCTTCAGACGTAAAACCATTTTTTCAAGGAATATGAGATTAAACTGCTAGTAGATCTCTTAGCATTAGAGCAAGGTTGGAAAATGTGTGGTCCTTCAGCTGTTGGGTTGCAATTCCCATCATCCTTACCATTAACTAAGATGGCCAGGGAATTGTATCTGGAGTAAAGCATCTCTGATTCTGGTTGTAGTGCTTGAAAACCTACTTTTTGGACAATAACTTTCAGATTTGCTTGTCCAACATGACCAATGTCCCTTTGGCAAGGAGATGTTGGGAGCAATAGTTCAAAAAAGTAACTTTTATGAATTATGCTTTAGTCCCATGGGGAAAGAAAAAATGTATATAAATGTTGCAGACCAAAATAAGCAAGAAAGCTCCAAAATGTTTCCCCAGCCCTAAAGCATGTCAGTCCACTTCCTGTTATATTGTAATTCTTGAAATAATATGGTACGTTCTAAATCTTCATATAGTTTAGCTAAGTTTAAATTAAGAACATGTTTCTTATTTTTGAAAGCCTCTGTATTGTCCCTAATGGCAATACATACAATTATTGATGTTGATTGCTAAATGAAAACATATGCTTCAGAGTCAAACCAACTTTCTTTGTTAGTAGTATCTTGCCTTCCAATACTGCAGTTATACTTAATATATGGTTTTCATTAAAAGCGAAGACGTTTTACTTGTACAAAGCCATTTTCATTGTACTTATGGCTTTATGCATGTGAATATGTTTTCTATTGTATTTATTTTAATTCTTCTTGTTGATTTTTGTGCTTGCAAAATAATTGTAGCTTTAATTCTCCCTAATGGAAGCTGGTGAGTGAACTTTTATTTCAAAGACCAGTTTATAAAATGTACATACAGCAGCAGATTACTGTTCGGTTCAGAGATCAACAGACAAAACTCACCTTTCATTCACTTGGGCCTGTGGTTACATAGTACCCACTACATATGTTGCAGCATAGGACATCTGATGTCATACTCTATAATCATAACACATAATGGATACTTACTGTTGCCCCTATAACAATAGGATTTTGCATTTCTGAAACAGCAAATCCTTATCCAGAAGAACTGTTTCAATAAGGGTACTGAAAATATTTTCACTTTTCATTGTCCATAGCTCCAGCACATGGTCTGAAGACACATTCTGGCTCGTGTCTGCATAGAAGACAGCATAGGGCCTTGTGTGCAAGTCTGTAGTAGATGAAAGATAGAAACACCAGTGGGTTCATTTACAGAGATGTACTGATTTTACTACACTTGCTAATATAAATCTACTGTATGAATCAATCACCTTATATAAAAAGGTGGCTGGAGATTGGCAGTTCTTATCATATTCTCAAGGGTAGATTCAGTCAGTCAGAATTAATTCCACCCCAACCTGATTTCTAAATCTAAGGCAAAAAGGTAGTTTGCTTTTGATGATGGTGGATCAAATGCAGCCATCTGCTCTCCCTTTCTCTTTACAAAACATACAGATTTGACATTTGCTCTTGATACCCTTGCATTCCTATCAGCTGTAGAATATAGCTTAGTGTCAAACAATGGCGTCACTAGGGTTGGTGTTACCTGATGTGGTAACTCATGGTGCCACACACCTCCGTTGACCTCCTCCCATTTCACACCATACAAAATACTCAGTAATACTTTTTAGCGCAAATGTCACTTGTAAATCATACTTCCTATATGCCAATGAACGTAATACTAATAGTTGTGACATAAACAGCTAACAAAATCATGGGCACAACTTAAATATATTTACACATATATAATGAAGATTTGGTTAAGATGTGATGTTTTAAAAGAACATTTTAAAAGAATTTTAGAAAATTTTTTAAAAATTAAAAATTTGAATTTTGGAGTTTTACTTTTTTTAAAAAAGAAATCTGGAACCTCTTCTTTCTCCTCCCACTGAACTTCACCCCACTCCCACCATCTCTTAAACCATTTGAAAGGGAAGCAGATGAATGCCACAGCCCGTTTCTGCCCAAAGGTAAGTGTTGAGCATTGGTGTCACACACCCATTAGAGTGAAGTGTTGCCAACAAGCCTTGAAGATATTCCCCAGAATGTTTTACCAAAATCCAAAATCCCCAGACTTCCCCAATATTTACTGGAATATTCAGTCAAAATCCTCAGAAATAAATTAATTAAATTCCGCAGATTCCAGGCCCTGGAATGCCCTGGAAATTGGCAATGCTGTTAAAGTGTCACCTGGTGCAGTCCGCAGCCCCCCCCCCACACACACACATACTGGGGGCAGCTACTCAGCCTACATGATCAGCCATAGAGCTGCACTGTGTTGTCAAGCCAGACAAAGAACCAAAGTGCTAAGGCCCCACACAATTGTGGATTCTCAATCTAGCACATCAGTGGGGAGAGAGGGAAATTCAGGGCCTAGCCCTCCCAAATAAAGATTCTGCTCTCCACAATGAAAGTTTCTTCAATTTCCAAATTACTCACATAGTAGTAATTTAAAACTTCAATTGATCATTTAGAAATATAATCTGGGAAATATAAAGTTCCATTGATCATTTAGAAATATAATCTACTCAAAGAAAAGGGGCAGGCAAAATAACCAAGGGAATGTGAGTATAATAAATATAAATGTCCCGGGTGTTTTTTTCTTACTCTGTGATGCTAAGAATTTGTAGAATAAAAGAAAATTTCACAGAGAATTCCCATTAACAAAATGGAATTCTGTATTATTAGTAATTCTGATTTATTATAATTAATTGGTTAATTAATTGGGCAGAATTATTATTTGGGAGAGCAATATCCTTCTTTTTTTCTCCACCCCTCCTTACCCATCCTTGAAAGTAATGAGATAGCTGTATTATTCTAACTGAATTGTTTAAAGTGACTAGGCTTGATTAAAAGACCACTATCACAGATCTCTTTCATATTAGACAGTTACAACACTTTGATACTACTGTAATTTCCATGGATCCATTCAATGAAATCTTGGAGTTGTGGTTTTGTGAGGTATTTAGTATTCTTTGCCAGAGAGATCAAGTTCCTCATTAAAGGAAAAATCCATAGATCTAGCCACTGCAGTTAAATGGCTCTGACTGTGCTCTGTGTTATTAACACACCCTATCACCCCTCCAGCTGTATATGGGTTTTTCACAATATCTATTATGTAGCAGGACTAGAAGTCACAATGACTTGATATGTGTTTTTCGGGATCACAGTGACCCAAGGAAACTAAAGTGCCAATGTCAGAGTCATTTGACTTAGGTCATGCCCAACCTAGATAGGTTACAAAGCACCATGGGTTATGCTAAAAATGACACATTCTCCCTACCTGCCTATTTTGAATTTCCCACAGAAAAAGAAACAAAGGAAGACATTTCTTAAAACACACAAAGACCATATCCTGTTTTTTTTCTCTTTGAATTCTTTACATTTCTCCTGTTTGTCTGATCATTAAAGGATTGTTTCAGACTGGATCAGTGCATTAACACCTTGGTGCTAAAAATCATTCAGTTTTCTGGACCAGTTTGCTCATTCCTTGGGAAGATCATCAAAGCTTTTTTTTTACACCTTTTTCAATAAACAATACACAACCTGAGGCTGGGTTTGGGGTATAAAACTCTCTCAAACTCCAGCCATTTTGTTCACTTTTCTTGGTGTACCTTCTGATATTTTCTCAGTTTTCAGTAGATATCATTCTCCTAGATTGGTAAATATACTACTTTCTTTGTCATTAATAATCTGCTGTCCAACTTTTCAGCCTTCCCTTTCTGTAGCCTTGTGTGAGTCTTATTCTTGAACCAGTTTTGTGTATTTGAGTACTCCCTTGCACATTGCTAAATAAAAATTCATTATTTACTCTGAGCTACAGTTTCTTATGGTTAGTGCTAGTATAAGAAGGTGTATCCCCAAAGTTACCTCCCTCTTGCATGCCTCTGTTTGTTCTAATCAATATCCTCAACATTCAAAAGTGATGCTGACCCTGCTGGCGGGGACCCCAAGTCCCCCCACCATTTTGGCTAATAGTGTAAGTGAAAGAGACCAGAGCTGAGGTTATAGTTCTGTTTTAACTTACTCCATTGAGGAAGCTGTCTTTCTTAGACACAACTATGACAGCAAACAAAACCAGAGATATTCTGGGATATCTCATTAATCACAAGCAAATAACAGAATGCAATTCTTCACTAGGTTTCTTCTCAAAAGTTGTAAGGAGTAAATTCAGCAATGTTCGCCCTATTACAATAAAGTATTTGAAAAATAAACCTAAACAAATCTCAATTTGTAATTTGGAACTTACTCTGTGCAAAATTTACATGTGGTAGTTTTGCACAGAAAACAATATTTTGTGCACAGGAAAAAGCATTTTCTGCACGGACAATAACATTCCAATGCAGAAATATTCATTCCTGCAGAGAAAATGCTGATTTCCATACAAGTAAACCATGTGCAAATTTTATACAGAATAAATCCTCTTTTCCTAAAGCCTCAAGTGGACGCCGTTAACAATTTTCTTTCTTACACTTTTTGTTTTCATGAACACACATTTTTTTCCTCAAAAAATAGACATCACTTCCAATTTTAGAAGAAGATGTTGCTGGGACTGTATAGGCCAACCCTTCCCCATGATGCAAATTGGCCATTTGTGCTCTCAGACACTCCTGGAGAAGCCATTCAATTTAGTTTGGGGGTTGGGGTTAACTGGGGTGCTGGTTGCTCTCAAAGCTTCAGGAGAATAACCCCCCCCCCCAAAAAAAAATCTCTGGAAGTTACCGATTCCTGCCTTAGAGGATAAGTGACATTTTTTGTGTTACAGTGTTCATTGGAACTCAAGATGGCATATATTTACCAGCCTCATTTTATCATCACAGGCAACCCTGCAAGATAGGTAAAACTAAAAGAGTCTGACTGACCCAAGATTCCCCAATGAGCTTTTTGGCTAGATAGAATAGAGAGAGAAAGAGCAACTGTTGATACACTGTTGGTGTGCTATATAGAATATATAGATATTTATTATAACTCAGCCCCCTCAAGTTTTGATTAGTCACATTTCTATAGGAGAGGATGATCAGAGGAAAAGCTAAAATCCTGAAGTTGGCAGAAAGAAAGGGGAAGACAAGAAAAGTTTTCTGAATGCATTACAGGCAGTTTGCCATCTCCTCCATTGTAATCACACACAAGAAAAGAAGAAGGAAGGAAGGAAGCTGTGCGTGTGAAAGATATTGACAATACAGAAGGCCAGTTCAACATCTTCTGCTCTGCTTACTGTCTGAGTCAGACCTGACCTAGCAGACCTTATGACAGGGTATTGAAAGCTTCACATCCATTCAACCATGCAAGTTTTGACACATCTTTCAAGGCTGCTAGCAAGAATGTAACTGATGCCAGTAGTGATAGTGACATTTTTGTTCTCATGTAGCAGGGATGCTTGCTGATGAAAAAGTGATCTGAGAACAAATGTCCATGAACCTACTGCACATTGATCAATGTGAACAGAAGCCTAATGTTCTGCTCCAGCAAATTAGGAGAACCAGCTGCTAATGGGTATGTGAGTAGAAAAAAAATATATCCTACACCTTCAGAGATTGACTTGAAAAAAAACTTGGAAAGGATTCAAACAAAATCAAATCTGGGCATAGAAACTCAAGAACAAAGGATCCACTGCCAGTCTATCACAATTTCTCTCTCTCTCTCTCTCTCTCTCACACACACACACACACACACACACAGAGAAGGAGAAGGAGAGAGAGAGAGAGATTGATGAAACTTGATAATATATGAATCTCAGATACCCTACTTTAGTGAAAAGGAGGGGGGGAGCTGTTACTCTTGAAGAACAAAAATAAAATTGGAAATGCTTCTGTTCATTGTTCAGGGGCAATTTGGCTTTTCGTTTCATCACGACAAGATGTTGGTAGGAAGTTACTAGGCAGTGCTGTTACCAATGGGTATAGCTACACAGAAAGAGGTCTTGCGTCTTCTTTGTCCTTTTTTTCCTCCTTGTGATGTGACTGCTTCATTGTTTTCCCCCTTGCATGTATTCCTCTGGAGGCTGAATTAATATATTTGGCTGTTGGCAGATGTATAAGAATATTCCTGAGTTAAATGTGTGACTGTTACTTACATATACAGTACACCCGTGTTATACGTGGGCGCGTTTTATGCGGCTTCCAGCATATGCTGGAAGCCATGCAGGAAGGAAGGGAGGCATGTGCTGGAAGGAAATAATGGTGCGTGCTCACATGGAATGTGCCCGACGCGCTGCCGCCACATCGCAACAGCCATGAGCCCCATTCATTTGAATGGGGCTTGAGCATCAGCGTTTTTTCCCTTACGTGGGGGTAGTGGTGGTCTGGAACAGATCCCCCTTGTAAGGGAAGGGAGGAATGAATATAAATTGTATGTTTGTTAGAGCAGATATTGGTTGACAGTCTGCGAATGCTGAGTCTTATATTCTATGTGACTGGCTTTGCACAACATAGCTTCATATCTTAAACTTATGCTGCAGATTATAATAATAATAATAATAATAGGTTTTATTTATATACCGCCCAATCACTGGGAATCCGAGCGGTTTACAATAGAGGGGATAACAGACAGTTCCCTGCCTACAGGCTTACCATCTAAAAGACACGACACAAAAGGAGAAGGGAATGGTGAGGGGGGGAGGGAATCAGGTCCAGCATTCTTCTCTCCCTCTGAGGCCTGGACCAAGGCAGATGGACCGGAGGGAGGGCTCTTCTTCAGGCTAGGCCCCTGATGGTATGGGCCAGCCTTCTCTCTCCCTCAAAGGCCGAAGATGACAGTTAGGGAGGGAGGAGCCTCCTTCTTCAGGCCAGCCCCTGATGGTCTGGGCCGCCTTCTCTCTCCCTCAGAGGCCGAAAGATGACAGTTTAGGGAGGGAGGAGCCTCTGTCTTCAGGTAGCCCCTGATGGTACTGGCCAGTCCTTCTCTCCCCTCCGAGGCCGAAAGATGACAGGGAGGGGGAGCCTCTTTCTTCAGGCCAGCCCCTGATGGTAATGGGCCAGCCTACTCTCTCCCTCAGAGGCCAAAATGAGGGAGGGAGGAGCCTCCTTCTTCAGGCCAGCCCCTGATGGTACTGGGCCAGCCTTCTCTCTCCCTCAGAGGCCGAAAGATGACAGTTAGGGAGGGAGGAGCCTCTGTCTTCAGGCTAGCCCCTGATGGTACTGGGCCAGTCTTCTCTCTCCCTCAGAGGCCGAAAGATGACAGGGAGGGAGGAGCCTCTTTCTTCAGGCCAGCCCCTGATGGTAATGGGCCAGCCTACTCTCTCCCTCAGAGGCCGAAAGATGACAGGGAGGGAGGAGCCTCTTTCTTCAGGCTAGCCCCTGATGGTACTGGGCCAGCCTTCTCTCTCCCTCAGAGGCCGAACGATGACAGTTGGGGAGGGAGGAGCCTCCTTCTTCAGGCCAGCCCCTGATGGTACTGGGCCAGCCTTCTCTCTCCCTCAGAGGCCGAAAGATGACAGTTAGGAAGGGAGGAGCCTCTGTCTTCAGGCTAGCCCCTGATGGTACTGGGCCAGCCTTCTCTCTTTAAATTATGCACTTTAAACAAAGCCTAAGCTTTTGTGGTTTTTCGCAGCCTGAAGTCAAATTCCAACATCAGTCTGGAGAGTAAAATGTGTCAAAACAAAACCATGTGTATAGTAACAGAAGGCCATTTAATGCTGCAACCCTAACAAATAGAAGTGTAAGAATTTACCGTAGCACCATCAAGGTTGTGGGATGGGGAGGGACTTTTTGTCATTTGTTTCACAAATTTGCTCAGTGTTATACCTTCCAGATGAAACATGGAAACAAATTCAGTTAGTTCAGAAATCCTTGTATTGCCATACTCATTATGCTTTCTGGTGTAAGTGAAAATAGTGTTCAGAAACATGCACACACACTATGCAAAACTCCATTGTGAAGATTTTTTAAAAAATGCACACAAACATATTTTAGTCAATAGGTGCATGCTGCCTTTTTCACATAGTAATTTAACGAAGGAATAGTTAAACCATTTTAAACAAATTGAGTTGGCCAATTTCATGGAGGACAAATCTATACCTGGCTACTAGTCATGATGGATTTATGCTTTCTCACAGGATCATGCACCATTTCTTTGAACACCAGCTGGTGAAGAACATCATCAGTGGGAGTTGGCTATTGCCCTCATGTCCCACTTGTGGTCTTTCTATAGACATTTGGTTGGGAAACAGGATGACCATCTAGAACTAGTCCACATGTTTAAAATACTCCATATTCCAGTCAAATAGAATGTGATCTGGCCACACATTATTCGCAGGAGTGCAGGCTTTTTTTTTTGTGGGGGAGGGAGACTTCTTAAAGTCCACAGAAAAGGGCTTTGTGGTTTTTACCCAAGTATCCACTGAAATCCCAGAAATGAGCATTATTGTGTGTGCTGCCGTCAGTTTGCTTCACAAGCATTTGGATGGCTGTGAATTTTTGGCAAAGGGAAGGTGAATTAGATGTAAATAGATGTTAATTTGTGCAGGAATGTGAAGAAAATTAACCATCTTTGCAAATGTGTAAAAATGCTCACCAATTCATATAATACCCTGATTTATACACTAACTCCTAGATAGGCCTTTGGTCTGATCAAGTAGGGCTCTTCTTTTGCAACCATCAGCACAAAAAGAAATGTGAAAAGCATTCCCCACTCATTTTAACACTGTGCTAGTGTGGCTCAAGTCTTAGTCTCAGGTTTACATGTTTTATATACTAAGATACATTAATACTTCATTTGCAAATCAGTTCAGTCTTGCCCATAGCCTTTCACTGGAGCACGCCTAATTTGACAGTCTGTTTCTGATAGACTAGTGAAAGTTTGACATGTAATGATTTTTAATGTCAATTTGTGACAAATGAAAGCAGCTAACCCTCTATAAACATGAGGCATTTTGACTGGAATTGTCCCCTGTTGAGCACTTCGTATACAATTGTATTATGCAACTGTGTATGAACTGCTCAGCTGGGAACACTCTCTAGTAAAAATCAAGGACAATTGTCCACATTCAATCATGCAACTGCTCAGTGTTTATTGAGAGATAATAGCTTTCACATATTGCACAATCAGTCTCAGAGACCCCAGTGTGAGGTCAAGTTTGTGATACGTGGAAATAATTTTTAACAGAAATATAATGCTCTGCCTGCATCACTTTTGCTTTGAGAATCTAATGGTCTTATATGCACTTTTAAAATGTGTGTGTCCGTCTTCCCTAAGCTTTCAGTGGTGCACAAATAATTTATCTTACTATGACATTATTAGCAAAGGTCACCCGCCTCGCCGGGCAGACTGTTTTGCCGCTAGACGCGGCTGGACTATAAGCCCCAGAGTGCTCTGGGGCTTGCCCGGCTCCCTATTGGTGTGCAGGGGCAGAAGGGGCGGCCTTTCCGCTCCGTGACGCTCTGGGAGATGGTTTTGTTGGTGCGGGGCTTCCGGTCCTCCAAGGCTGCCCATTGGTGGGCTGGGCCTTGGAGGCGGGGTCCTGCACAGCACGCAGGGAGGGAGGAGCCTAGGCCTATATAAGGCCGTGTTGCTGGCCCTTTCCCTCAGTCGGTTGCTTGGCTTCGAGCAGAGCGGAGCCAAGCTGTGGAAGGGAGCAAGTCTTGGTGCTTCTCCCGCCCACCCACCGCTGTTGTTAGGTGGTTTTTAGTCACAACTTGGCGACAGCATAGGCCAGGATCTGCACGTTGTGGTACCAGGGCTATGGAGCTCTGGTTTGGGAGTCAATAGGTACCCGGGGGCGAATAGGGCAGGCGTTTGGCCATTGCGGGGGGCCAGAACGCAGGAGCGCCTCCCGGTGACTAGGGGCTTTGTGAATTGGTGAATGCAAGACAAGGTTTGCGGTCAAGTTGTGTTCCTTAGCCCCTAGGTCATCCCAAGCACCGGGTGGGTGCCCAGTTTGGATAATCAGACTACATCGGGTGGTTTGATTGCACAGATCCTGACCTTATGCTTTGTGCCAACCCTACCAATTGTTTGCAAATAAAGTTGTGGCCTTACTTCCGACATGTTGTACTGTGGTTATTTGACAGCAACATCTGAGGCAATCTACTGCCCAAGTAGACTTCTGAAGAGAGAAGTGCATTGCTGTTCTCTGAAACCAAGCCTTTTTTTGCCCGGGTCAAAAGACTTTCCCCATAGTTGGAATTAAAAAGACAGAATGGTGCAGTTTGAGTATTGCACTAATACTCTGGGAGAACAGGATTTGAATCCCCATTCAGACAATGAATGACAGTGGGAAAGTCACACTCTTCAGCCTTCCTGATAGACAATGACTCACCACCTCTGAACACATCTTGTATTGAAAACTCATGATAGGTCACCATAAACTGGTTGACCAGAAAGCACATAACAGCAACCAATTAGGCAGCCTTAGGATTGCCATAAGTCAGAAGTGACTTGGCACAAAACAACAACAAATCATCCAGCAACTTGTGGGCAAACTGAACCACTCTCAATCTGTCACCTGAGCAGCTTTCTCACTTTGCCTAATGGTCAGTGTAGACCTTCCAGAAATAATTTCTGTCCCCATTCTTGCAACGAGAGGCATGGTAGGCGTTAAGCCTTTTCCCAAAGGTAAATAATTTTGAGGGAAATATACATTTAAAAACTTTTCATTAATGAATGCATTGAAATATGCACTTGTACACCTATTTCAAAATTTAAACATTCAGAAGTTACTGTGGAAACAATATGGAATGGAATTATGAGAGAAATGTCAATGTAAATAGATTTGCTTATCCTCACTCCAATGCTACCTTTGAAGTAATCTGCAACAGTTCTTTTTTTCTTTTTGCTTTTTGCAGTCTTTTCGAAGCTTCTCATCCTGTATAGGAAGGATTTTGTTATTTTTTGGGGTAAATTCTTCCAAAAAATTGGGAATTTTCTTGGATTATCACTAGACAGATTCAGCAGGTAGAGCTACTCTTAAGAATACTTTCTGTTTTCCTGCCATCTAGCTGTTAAAGACGAGAAGGCCCTCAAGAAAAAAAGATGGCAACCATAGTTCAGAAACAATATAGTTGGATACAGCATGATACAATGTCAGACTTTAACATTTAAGAATATAAAATCCTGCTTGCGTGTACAAATTTGTTACCTTTGACTTCTCCCACATTCAAATTCTGTAAAACTCAAGTTGTTATTGTCCCAGATATGAAGAAATGTGTTGATTTTAGCACCCTCATATGAAATCAAACTGAAATGAAATTCCAACACATATCTCTATCAGTGGCATTGTAACATATTACGTATTGTACATAATTACTGTAATTATTATATATCTTATGTGTAAGTATTCATTCTTCATTAAAAAAAACAACTCATCTCTAAACACTCCTTTGGTCAAAATAGCTTAGACACATACAGATCTCTTTTCATTCAAGACTATGACAACTGTGGAACCTCTGCAACATTAATCTGAATATTTAATAGTGCACCCTCTCAATAGATTGCCTCAGTGCCAAGCCAGGAATTCAGAATTTGTAATGTCCTGCTTAACCTCTGCTAGGGATGGCAAGTTTAACTTAATATTACCACAATACCTAGCATGCAAATCACATTTAAAAATTAGTTGAATGTTTTGGACACCCTGTGTCCACAAAATACTTTCTGAAATGTTATAATGAAGTATTCAGAAATCTCTGAAGATGCCAGCCACAGATGCTGGTGAAACATCAGGAAGAAACTATTCTAGAACATGGCCACATAGCCCAAAAAACCCACAAAAAACTATGGATGCTGGTCATGAAAGCCTTCGACTTCATATTCAGAAAAACATCGTACATTTTTAATAGGTAAAGTAGACAGCTTCTGGATCCTTCCCAGTTCAGCTGGAACTTTTCAAGTATTTTGGGAGAGGGGCCGTAAGAATCCATGGTACACTGCTGAATTCCTAAGACTGTATAAAACTACTTCTAGATGTTTACTTCCATGGATCTTTGTATCATCAATCAACAAAAACTGAGAAGCCCACAGTTATTCTGTTGCCATGACTGAGAGTAGGCATATTGCCAGAATTTTTGAGTCTTCGGCAATGGAATAATAATTAGCAGCTATTCTCACTTTAGTGCAGCAACTACTGCTTAAATAGAACATGGTAAAAAAAAAAACATGGCAGGATACATACAGTTAAAATATTTAACAGTAAGTGCTTTTTCCAAGTGTACTTTAGCATTGTTTCTGACGTGTGTGTGTGTGTGTTTACACTTTAAATAAGGGGAACAATTAACAACAACAAACCCCACTCCAAGTGTGAACATATGCCAAGTCTGAGCTGATAACCAAACTGCAGATTGGATTCAGCAGCTGCTTATTTCTGGCAGTTACACTGTGTATTTGAATTAAGTACATGAGTATCTCAGTCTTTCATGATCTAAGTGACAACTTACTTGTCAAAACAGCTATTATGCTTATTATAATTAACTTGCATTAATTGTTACATTAATTATGTGCCTTAGTAGGATTATCACCATATACCCAATGCAGAGCAGGGGCTAGGACAAATGAAAGTGGTTTGCCAGGGGGGCACCAAATAAGCAACTGAGTGCAGGAGGAGGTATCAAACTAAGGACTTCCTGTTTCAAAAGGAAGCATCTCGCTCCAGGCATTGAGACATCTTCCTGCAGGGTCTAGAGTGTCCCCAACTGCTAAAGTTGAGGAACTGTACCAAGGAAGAGCAAAAAGAAATAGACCACCTAGAGATTGACAGGGTTTACAGAGGTGAGCAGACAGAATGAAAGAACATCAGTCCTCAGATGTGCCTTGCTTCTTAAATCAGGTAAATCTAATGAAGTTAAATCAACTGATTACATATGAAAAGAATAAAAATGAAAAGACAATTAACTTAGGATGAGGTGCTTTTGCTTTATTCTTCCATCAATCCAACTGACGAGATTCAGTGATACAATATCAGTGGGTGATGAGAAAAAATTATGAATAGTTCAATGGATGAGACTCCTGGAGCACATTTGGGACTTGGGAGCAAAACAGACAGCACCAATGGGGCAGCTTGGAACCACCGGAATTAAAGTTGGATTGGGGCCACAGCAAACAGATGCACAGCCCTAATTCAGCCAACTTCTGCCTCAAACAGGAGCAGAAAAAATCTGCTCCTCTTTGGGGTGAAGAAAAGCAGTCACTTTGCCTCTGGAGATGGCTTTTTGCCAGATCCAGGGCATGTGGCATCTAAATGCCATGCTCCCAAGTCACCCCAAGCCGTGCGGTATGTAATTGCCAGTGCGACTTCCAGGCAACTTCAGGTCGTGGCACATATAAGTGCCATGCCCCCAAGCCAGCTTGAAATTGCCAGACTGTTCCGGCCCTCACTGAGCGAAAGAAACTGTAGCATAAGCTTTTGTAGACTTGATCTATATCTGAGGAAGTAGACTGAGGGGTCATGCAGAGGGGCCGAAAATTGCTGATTGCACCAGGGCTGTGGCAGACACACACAGCCAGCTCTGATCAGGCTGCTGCCGCAGTCCTCAACCCAGCCAGCAGCAAGGAGCGGTTTTTCACTGTTTCTTTTTATGTCAGCTCTTCTGGGTTGGGGCAGGCTCAGCATTGCTTCTGGCTGTGTTCAGGGCATGTGTTGTGTAAACGCCATGCCCCCAGTGTGGCCCAGAACTAGCACTTTTGGCCTGTCTGCATCAGACCTAAATCCTCAAAAGTGTATGCTACAACTACTTTTGCTCAGTTAGTCTCAAAGATGCTACAAGATCTCTTTGCATACTGATATTCCAGAGTAAGGCCCAAAACAGATGGGCCAAAAAAAGAGCAAGTTCCAGACACTTTGGGGGTGTGGTGTGCCGAAGATGCATGCCTCCAAATTGACCAGAAGCTACTCTGAGGCCGCCTAAGGCAGACTGAAGCTGCCAACAAAAGAAGCAGCAAAAATCTGTTCTTTACTGGCAGCTTGTTTGAGACTGTGGTGGCTGCCACCTGCTTGCAGAACAGGCTATGTGGTCACCACAGTCCTCAGGTAATTGGGGACTGATCAAAGCTGGAGCACCTAGTGGCTGCTCCAAAACACCAGTCTGCTTCACCTCTACCACAGTTATATGTGTGATTACATCCTATCACACAACTATGAAAGGAAAGATAAAGGAACCCACTCCACTTTTGCATGTCCAGGGTTGTATTTTTGTTTGTCACAATGGATTGCTGTGAAAGTGTTCATTCAAATGTGTGTACAGAGGGGAGAGTATGATCATACGTATTCGCAATTATTGGCACAACATCATAAATACATTCAGTGGAGGAATTGTAAGGACCTGGAAATGTACAATCTGTATGCACACAGGCTTTGTCTGTTCAGTCACTGAACCTGTTAGAAATGAAAAAAAGAAAGTATTTATTCCCAGAAAAACAGAGAAACTGATGTAAAACCATCTTCAATTTTCATGTGGCTTTCAGAGAAAAGAACCGGTTTACACAGAGACACATGCAGGCAAACATGTGCACATGCATACATGCACACACACACACAGGCCACATCCTTGATTCACAATTTGTTTTATGTGTGGTTTTGGAATAGTACTTCTACTATAGCATAACATAGGGCTATTTCACCTCAGCTGACACTGAAATTATTGTTGATTTCCATAGGCAGCAGGTAATTCTCAATTTAAAGAGAATGTGAAACACAGTGGGTATGAAGAATTAAGCTCATAATTAGCAACCTAAGTCCTGATCCAACAATGAAAGAGGCACAAGTATAGCAATGCCTGATAATGGTTTTCATTGCAAGAGGCAACATTTTTGAGCATTCTACAGCACTTTGATTATTTCTTTCTAAAGAATCTGATCTCACATGCTGAAGCAGTAAATTCCTTGTTATTTATAGGTCTCCAGTGGGGATGAAGATAATTTATGAAATTATGATGCCTTTGTATCCAGCTGAAAGTTCACAAAATCATTATGCTGAGAGAGTCTAGTTATGCCTTCAATTCAGATTGTTATTCTTGAACATTACAAAGAGACAGTAAAAATGCTTTAATTGAACATCAAGCTCATACATATTCTCCCTGATTTGCTCATTTAATACAAAATTGTCAAGAAGAAGAAGAATGCATTTTGTGTAAAAGGGTTTTTTCCCCTCGTTAAGCTTTCCCCCTCCTCCCTAAGCAGTAGCTTTTTCTTTTCTTCCATCCTTTCCTGGATGAATATCTTCAGGCAGTTTTGAAATATAGATGTCATTGTTTTCTGAATCATTTATAGAGAAGGCTGTGAAAAAACATAATCCACTGGGGTTCTTACTGTTTCCTTTTATTGAAACTTCATCACTCTAGAAACTCCAATAAGTCTGATGAATCAATTGGCTCTGCTTATGGAGCTGCAATCATATGGGTTTCCCCCCCTCCAAAGATGTTTCTTATAGCTTTCAACTGACAAAGTAAAAGTAATAAAAGTTTTCAATTTTTTGGCTGAGTATACAAAACAAGTTGTATACCATATGAATGAAACACCTGATCAACTGCTTTATTTGATCCACCTGATAGTCTGGTCTTTCTTTTTTCCTACTGCTGTTAATTTTACTAAGGCTTATTGTGTTTGCCAGCGGGTCAGGTCATCTCATCATGTGTCCTAAGTACAACAGCCTCACTTTAGTCATTCTGGCTTCTAGTGAGAGTTCAGGCTTGAATTGCTCTAGGATGCATTCATTTGTCTTTTGGGCAGTCAATGGTACCCATAAAATTCTGCTCCAGCACCGCATTTCAAATGAGTTTTGTTCATCTCATCTTCTTTTACAACCATGTACATCAATTGGATATACTATAAAAATTCTATCTTTATACCAAACTTACTCATATGTAAAGTGCAACTGCAATCTGAGTCAAGTATTACAAGCCTGCAACCAATATTTTAGTCTTTGGAATGATACAGGATTCTTTTTGTTGTTCTAATATATGTGCTAATATTGGAAGAGCATAAAATACAATGGGAAAGTATTATTTTTGTTCAGATGTTCAGCCTTAAAGTACCTTTTCTTCCTCCAGACTTGGAATAGGGATGCCATTTTAGATTTCATCAAATATATATTTATTAAATGTGTATGCATGTGCACTGTGTGTGTGTGGAGAGTGGAAACAGATGCAGCAAGATCCAAATTTTGTTCTTTAATATGTAGGTCAAACCTCTTGTGTTGGATGGATGGCAATTTGTAAAGCATTAGTTTTGATCCCATCTCTTCAATAAATAGTTGTGACTCCTCAGTCTTAATGGCGGGATACAAACCGCCGCTTTGTGGCGCTTCCCCGCCACCGTCGTTTGCTCCGTGCGGGAGCCGCAGCAGCCAAACTGCGCGGCTCCCTCGCGGAGCAAAAAAGAAGCTCAATTTCGGAGCTTCTTCTTGCGGCCCACTGATGATGTCGCGAAGCGCTGCCGGCGCATTCGCAATGTCATAGGCGCTGCGACACGTCTGGACGCTATGCGTCCAGTACGTAAAGATGGCGGCGCCCATGTAGAAGGGGCGCCGCCATCTTGTACGTATAGGATACGTACTAGGGTTAGGGGGGTGCGGAAGCACCGCCCCTTCCTAACCCTAGTACGTATCCTATACGTACTATATGGCGGTTTGTATCCCGCCAACGAGAAATGAGGTGTGCTTGGAAAAGCTAAGCTGAGATGAAGCATTGGGCAAGGAACCAATCATTGGGCCGCCTGCCTACTAGTCATTTGTCTCGTAGTCCATAAGCCAGGGTAACACTGTTCAAATGATACATGCGTCCTATGGACTGGAGCACAGCTTTGGCGCAGCCTCTGGCCTCTTAAGATGCGTGTGTCATTTAAACAGCATACTTCCAAAATGACCTAAAGCAGCTTTATTTTGGCCTGTCTGTTTGGGCCCATTAACACACATTCCACTTGTTTGTCTGTCACTTGGATAGATCCATTCAAAATGTAACAGGGGGAAGGAGGAAAAATGGGATAGCTTCTTTCAACAGCCATCACACAATTGTCAGGCTAGTTCCAGTTACTGTGTAGAACAGTGTTGTACTGGAAAAAGACCTTTTTACTTGTCCATAATAGATAGATTTTTTTTTAAAAAAAAAAGACATACAAGCAAGCAAATTATTTTCCCAGTTACCAAGGTTAAGTCAATTCCATCCACTTTTAAACAGTATGAAGCAATTTAAACAAGTGAAGGGCTAAAATTTATTTCAGATTTCATTCAAGATAAAAAAACCCTTCATGGATTACAAAGCAGTGAAGAGACAATTTTTATAACTATTTTCAACTAAGTGGTTTGATAACCAGAAGACTTGCCTGTTTCATTCCCAAATCATTCAGAAACAGATAGAGAAAGCAATTAATTGTTACAACAACAATTGTAACTTTGTCCTTTTTATAACACACTGACATACACACACCTAGATAATAAAATGTCAAATAACAATAAGATTGAGAGTAAAACAAGTAGAGAGCCTGGCATTTTTCAAACAATTTCACTTAAAATAATAAATAAAGTCTGCATGGGTATTCCAGCAGCATGTTTTAATTTATACAGGATGCATTTCTTCTGCTTCAAATAATATCTTGAGGAATTTATTTGTTTCCTGTCCCTTAGGCCTTGTCTTATTAGACTGGCACACAAAAGCCTCTATTCCATCTTTTGTTGAAATCATCAAAAATATAGATTATCTTTTTTTTTTTTTAATTTTTATTGAAAACAAACATCGAACATAAACAAATACATTGACATTTACTAACATTAAACATTTAAACATATAGAAATTAACATTAAAACTATAAGACAAAGACAGGTCAGGTTTCCACATTGAAAGTCCACATATATCTTGAACATTGAAGCTTCTTTTTTTTTTTTTTAATGTATCTGACACATTCATATATATATATATATATATATTTACTTACACTTTTTTTTTCTTTTTTCCTTTTACAGATCTACCCTTCCCTTCCCCCTCCCCTCTTCCCTCCCATTCCACCTACCCTTCTTCCTCCCCTCTCCCTGCCTAACCCATATCCTATTTCTTTATCTTCCCCCCTTTACTTCCTTTTGTTTACATTACACTATTCCAGTACTGTTCTATTATATTCCACACATCTTCTTCAGCCTCTTCCTCATCTTCTTCTTTTCTTTTTATACTCCTGGACAGTCTATCCGCCTCTTTCATTTCCATCACCTTATTAAACCAGTCCTCTATAGTTGGTACTTGCTCTACTTTCCATCTTTGTGCATATAGCAACCTTGCCGCCGAAATCATATACAAAATTATCTTCCAGTATCTCCTCTCTATTTCTTTCTCTATTCTACAGGTCATATTCAATAGGTATAACTCAGGTGTTTTTTGGAATCTCCCTCCTACTATATCTGTTATCACACAGTGTATCTCATTCCAAAAATGTTTGGCTTTTTTACAGTCCCACCACATGTGGTAAAAGGTTCCCTCTGCTTTCTTACATTTCCAACATGTCTTATTCCCTTTTTTATACATTTTGTATATTTTAACCGGTGTGGTGTACCACAAATAGAACATTTTATAGTAGTTTTCTTTCATATTTTGGGCTAGGGTAAATTTATTCATTTTTTCCCACGATCTCTCCCAATCCTCCAGCTCTATGTTATGCTGCACCATTTGACTCCATTTTACCATGTTCCCCTTAATCCTTTCCTTTTCCACATCCCTTTCTAATAGTTCCGCGTAATATTTAGATATTTTCTTCTTATTCTGTGTCTCAAAAATTATCCTATCTAACTCATTTTTCTGGTTTTCTATTCCCACCTGTTTTTCGTCCTTCTTGAACCTTTCCTCCAATTGCTTGTATGGGAACCATTCAATCTTCATATTTTCCTTTTCTAGTTTCTCTCTGGTCTTAATTCTTAGATCCCCTTTTTTTCCTTCCTCTAATATTTGTTCATATCTTATCCATTGTTCTTCCCCTTTTCTAAACTTTCCGAAGTGAGCCTCCTGTGGCGACGTCCATCTGGGTAGTTTCCTATAGAACTTATTCCTATAATGTTCCCATATCCTTAATAACCCTTTTCTTATGACATGATTTTTAAATTCTCTGTCCTCCTTCCATTTCTTGTAATTTAAGTATGCATGCCATCCATATTTAATGTTATGACCTTCTAAATTTAGCATTCTAACATTTTCTAACTTAATCCATTCTTCCACCCAGACCATTCCGCTTGCATAATAATATTTTTTGTAGCTCTGGCACTCCTAAACCTCCTCTATGTTTATTATCTATCAAATTGTCCCATTTTATTCGTGCTTTTCTCCCCTCCCAAATGAAATTCGCTAATTCCTTTCTCCATTCCCTGAAGCACTTATCTGTGTTTATGACCGGGAGATTCTGGAATAAATATAAGAGTTTGGGCAGCACGCTCAAAAAATATAGATTATCTAACACATTTAAAAGCATGTATACATCTGCTGATTTTTACAGATAATAGACATATGGGGGGAAAAGGAATTCTGAGAAGTCTGTATAGATCAAACATTTGAGATTTTTCTAGGGCTACAGTTCTATGAGAGTCACCATGGCATAGTGGTTTAAATGTTGGACTGGGATGTCAGGAGATCAGGTTTCAAATCCCTACTTGGCCACGGAAACATGCTGAATGACCTTGGCCACGTCATATTCTCCCAGACTCATAGGAAGGCAATGGCAAAACTACTTTGAATAAATCTTGCCAAGAAAATCTTATGTCATTATAAATCAAAGTCAACTTGAGGACACACAGCAAAAACAACAACTCCTCCCTTTCACCAGGGGATGGTTTTATAATTTAAAGTACAACACTTAACATTGACCCGTGGATAAGTCGACTCAGGGGTTTTTGGTCAATTTTTAACCTAAATTTCTAGCCTTATACATGAGTATATACAGTAAATTAACTTTCATGGCATTTTAAATGTTAACAAACAGTTCTTAGCCATGGGATCCAACAAAATCACTAACTAATTTTCTTTGAGTTGCAAATGGACATTAAATTTCTTTGACTTTGAAAATCTCCCAGTGACTGCATGGCTAAAGGGGGAGGTGCTAGTTTGCAGATGGCTCTCCCTACCTCTGAACAAAGACCAGAAACAGAAAATGCAGGCCTGTGACTAACGGTTGTGACTGCAAAAGCTTGCAACATGTAATTGTGCATTTTGGTTGGTCTAATAAAGGTATCAATGTTTGGATGTCATTGGATTAACTAAGGAGATTATTGCATTCATTTTAAAGTGATTTATCCCCAATGGGAGTTTGCTGCTTTTGAAAAGCTCCTGGATAAGTGCAGCTAGGGTCTGGGCTGCAGATGGTTTGCATTCGCCCGGGCACAGCTGAGTGCAATAACACCCACTTTTAAATTTAAATATGACTTTATCCTGTAAGGGATAAGTAGCTTTAAAATGAATGTGATGATCTTGTTAGTTATGAATGTATCTGTGTAGATGATGTAGGTACCTTCTTCTGTTGTTATTGTGAGCTGTGGTGCATTACCTTTTACTTTTGAAAAAAGTAACTGCAAGAAATAATCCCTTTTCTGAAAGCACTTTTAATAGTGTTTGACCCTGCTGGGTGCTTACGTTTCAGAAAGCAGTTCTTTTGTTACATACTCCAGAATTCTGCACTACTATTGAAGGCAAAAATTATTTATGAAGTTCCCAGTTAAATCCCATTTATAACCAATGTGCCCCTTTGATGTTCCCATTTAATTGCCTGGTAATACTCCCCCTCAAATCAAACATTCAGTGGCAATGGGGCACTGACAGAAATAAAACAATTTAGTAGGGTAAACAAAACTAATGGTATATTATGCTGCTGTTGACTGTAGCATAATATAACAGCATTACAATAATTGTTGCAATACACAGTGTGAGCCAGCACTGACATACAGTGCAGTCCCACATATGGCTAATTGGAAGTAGCCAATAAGAATATACTTGGCGTTGTTAATTGCTGTCAAGTTGACCTAGGCTACATCCACACGGAAGAAATAATCTGTTTTGACACCATTAACTGTCATGGCTCAATGCTATGGAATTCTGGGAAGTATAGTTTGTTACAGAAGCAGAGCTCTGCTCTGCTGCTGCCACAAACTACACTTCCCAGAATTCCATAGCACTGAGCCATGGCAGTTAAAGTGGTGTCAAATTGGATTATTTCTGCAGTGCAGATATCGCCCTAGACTTATGCTGACTCTATGAATGAGAGAACTGCAAGTGACCCTAGCATCAACAACCCTGTTCAAGACTTTCAGACACAGGAGGATGGCTGTAATGCAGTTTTCTCTTTTCCTACTGCCTTACCAAGCATTATGGTTTTCCCAGTGTCATGTCTTTTCCTGATATGTCTAGGTGCAACAGTTTTTGGACTGAAGCAGATGGGCAGCAAAGAGTGGCTTTTGGCCGTGATTGGGCTGCAATTGGCCCAGGACCGCAGTGACCACATGGCCTGCTCTCAAACTGGGCTGCTACCACTGTCCCAAATGGGCAAATTAAATCAGCTCCCTTTTTCCTGTGGCTTCAGGCTGCCTTTGCCAGCCTCAGAGCAGCTTCCGGATGCTTGTGGGCATGCATAATCTGAATGCTACCCCCCCCCAGCATCCAATGGCTGCTTCTTTTGGCCCATCTGTTTTGGGACTTAATTTAGGTATCTAGGGAGGATGTCAAGTTTGATCTGTCCCCATTTATTTGTTTTTAGTAGTCCAATGTATCTGTAAAACTCTTTTTCAGCACTACAATTCAAATTATTTTATTTTCTTCCTGTCAGCTTTCTTCGCTGTCCAATTTTAATAACCATACATAGAAATTGGAACTGTGATGGTGTGGAGAATCCTAGTTTTACTGTTCCATTATCTATCTTTGCACTTCAGGATCTTGTCTAGTTCCTTTATAGCCACCCTACCAAGTCCTAGTCTTCTAATTTCTTGACTGCAGTCCTGATTACGGTTAATTGCTGAGTCAAGGTATAAGAAATCTTAATGTATTCATTATCTGCTTTAGTGTTATGCAAATGATCTCTGGTCACACACACACACACACACACACACACACTTAATGTTCTCCTGTAAACCTGCCTTTGTGATATATTCCCTCATGCCTCTTTCTCTTCTGATTGGACAGCTGGCATTTCTCACTCAATATAAGTTAAAAGACAAGAGAGGACATATTGCAACATTCATTGGATAATGGAACACAGTGAAGAATTTGAAAAGAAAGTCAACCTGTGGTTTGTAGGTTACTGCAAAGCTTTTGATTTTGATGATATTGAGAAACTATTGATCACTCTTCACTTGATCTTAGCCAAAAGACAGAGAAGCCTTTTTACTATTGATCATTCTTAAAGAACTTCCTGTGCCCTGACATTTGATTGCTCTGATGTTTAACATGTACTCAGGACAAGGGACCACTGCCTGGACAAAATGTGGAGAAATGGAATGGTTTCCAACTGGCAAGGTGGTCAGGCAAGGCTGCATTTTATCACACTATATGTTTAAATTGTATGAGGATTATATCATACACAAAGCAGGATTAGACCCAGAGGAAGGAGATCTGAAAACTGGAGGAAGGAACATGAACAATTTAAGATAGGCAGATGGCTCAACATTACTAGCAGAAAATAGTAAAGACTTGGAATGATTGCTGAAAAAAGTCAAGGAAGATAGTGTAAAGGCAGGTTTATAGCTGAACATTAAAAGACAAAAATCATGGCCAGAGATTACAGTGGACCCTTGTTATACGCTGGGGTTTGGTTCCAAGATCCCCCGTGTATAACAAAATCAGTGTATGCTCAAGTCCCATTAAATACAATGACATAGCAAAATGGTGTCCCTTATAAAAAATGGAAAATCAAGGTTTGATATTTGAAATTTATACTTTTTTTGAACATTTTCAAACCGTGTATGTTTGAATCCGTGTATAAAAAATCTGTGTATAAGAAGGGCCAACTGTATTGATATAATATTAAAGTAGTTAATGAATACATTAAGACTTAAGGTCAATCATTAAACAGAAGGTGGAATGAAGTCAAGAAATCAGAAGAAGACTGGGACTTGGCAGAGCAGCTATGGAGGAGTTAGACAAGATTTTGAAGTGCAAAGATAGGTCATTGAATACTAAAACTAGGATTCTCCATGCCACTGCATTTCCAGTTACTATGTATGGTTTTCAAAGCTGGATATGGACTGCTAAAAGCAAATGAAACCTGATCACTCTCTAGAAGCCAAAATGATTAAGCTGAGATGGTGTGCTTTGGAAATATCATAAGAAGACATGACTCAATAAAAAAACAATAACACTTGGGAAAGAAGGTAGTAGGAAAAGAGAAAGGCCACATTACAGGTGGATAGATTCAAATAAGGAAGCCATGACCCTGAGTTTTCAAGACCTGAGCAGGGATGTTGATGACAAGGTAACCTGGTGATCTCTCTTTCATAGGGTTGCTGTAAGTCAAAGTCAACTTGACAACAACTTGGCAACAACTCATGGTCTTCTCCAAAATTCACTGCAAGCATTGTAAACGGATGAATTTCTAAAGCAAGGTACTATTTGTCTTGCAAACAGTCTAAGGATGTCCAAAAATGATACTCTGTTTAAGACCTTCAGCATTTATGAAATTCTTTTCCATCCCTACTCACAGGCACATTACTGCAGATTTCAGTGATAGGCATTTCAGAGGCTATGCATTTTGCTTTGTAAGTTGTTTTTTTTTAAAATATCATCTTTATTCCCAGGCATGCCTTTCAATAAATGATGAAAGCAAAGAGTTGTGGGACCAACCTTTGTCATAGTGTAATGAAGTTTCTGATGTCTACAGTTACTTCCCCTTAAAGGGTATTTGCAAATATGTGAACCATTGTTTCCTCATACAAATTAATAGTGATTTATTGTATTATATTTAAATACCCTCCATTACTTTGAATACTGTCCACTATATGAGGTGGTCATTAGTATATAGGCCACAATCCCAAAGACTGTATTAACATAGTTGCCCTACCTCCTCTTTTTTTTCTTTTTAGAAATTATAATGTCCTTAACACTCAGAATGAGGAAATTGCCTATAGTGCATAGACAGCATAACCAATAGTGAGGAATGCTGAGGGCTTTAATGCAACATCTGGAGGGCTGGATAATTCCCACACTGATCAGACCATTTCCAAATCATTGTCAGAGTCATCCTATGACAACTACATGAGGTGTGCCAATATTATTTATTTATGTTAATTATATTTATATTATTTTATAAACATCAAGAGTGTGGAGATTCAAATGGTTTCTGTGGACCCACGGTAGCACTGTTTCTGGATGCCTATTTTGGTATGAACATCCTTAACCAGTCTGCCAAACTGGGCAAGTGGGGGAGCAAATACCATCATAGATGTCTTGGTTAAATACCAACTTGCCTACTCTCAAGTATTCTATATAGGCTGCCCTTGAAAAGTGTTTGGAAACTGCAATTGGCTAGCCAGGTTGTTAACCTGAAAAAAGCAAAGTCTGCTGGGCTTATCTGGCATTTTACTTTCTCCTCGTCCTCCCAAATGTGGGTTCGTTCTCCATAGTGCCAGCCAAATTCTTTTGGTGTAAGAGGCATAAAATCCCACAAGCAATTATTTCCATCCCTTCCAATAAAATAACAAATTAAATAGTTAATTATCTTCTCTTGTAAAACTACCAATGTACTGCCCAAGAAGGCTGACCTTATATGTCCAATTTCAACTCAAGGTACTATTCTGGGCCTTATAAGCAGTCTGATTTATAAGATTTGGCTTACAAATTCAGTGGTTGGAAGCTGGTGGTGACCCATCAGATATTATTTAACTCTAATTCCTATCAGGCCTTATCAGCCACCTAAAGGATAATAACTTCCAAAATCCACCAAACAGTGGTACCTCCACTGGGCCAACCAAAATGCACAATATGCATGTTGCAAGCATTTGGATCTCCACTGGCTTCTTCATCAGGCATTGAAAGGATGGGATAGGAATGGGACAACCTCTGTGTGATAATCCCCATTGACAGCATTGGTAAAACTAAATGACTGGTTAGGAGTAACACAAATTTACATCTTTATTCTTCCCATTCCAGAAAGGAGCAAGAAATTTTATTATTTATCTTGTTCATTTATGGAGAATTGGGATATTTCAACTTGGTTACTCCACCTCACAGACAAGCAAACCATTCACAACAAATACTCCCCAAAATTAAGGTTATAAAACAAATAGCTGGCTTTCCTTCACTAATTGTTCTTGCAGTTAGTGGTATGAACCATAAAACTCTCTTTGCAGTGTTTAATGAGGAAGGATGGCCTGTGTTTATCTTTACACTGGAATCCTCTCTCCCCTAAAATTGCTTTAACACAATTAAAATAAATGACGGAAGCACTGTTTCTTTTATTATTTAAATACAACAACAACAATGTGTTCCCTGAACATCACATTTTTCACTGAAGTGCTCAGTTAGTTGCTTCTTTTTGCAAATGAAGTGTCTACAAATTCTCACATCTTAGGTCATGTGTGGAACATCCATTGGCTGAAGCGGAGGGGGTGGGGTGTGTGCCCGCCCCATCCCAAGTACTGCTGGGAAAGTGAGTCCTGATGGCTGCCAGGGCCAATTACAAGCCCTGGCAGCCCGGGCTCCAATTAAAGTCCCCAGTGCCAGGGGGGAAATGTTTGTAAGGGAGGAAGGGAGAAGGAGGGAGGGCGCCACGGCCTTGGTCTTATGAATAAATGAAACCGCCAGTGCCAAGGCTGCAAATCCAGAGGGACCACTATATGCTATTCAATATGGTTTGCTTGTATGAATGATTCAGAGTTGTTTCATCCTCTTAATTGTTACCCTACAACACTGCCAACTCCCTTGTCAGTCCCTGCAAAATGGAAATGAGGGATTGGTCAAACTATACTGGGTAGGCGCCTCTTAAACCCACCCTCCTTTGTGGCTGCCATGAACAGATGGCAGGTTAGAATTTTATCCACTTTATTATCCTGTTATCCAAACCTGTTATCCAAACAGGTTAGAATTTTATCCACTTTATTAAATTTTTACCAGCTACTTCACTAGACAGTGAATTGTATTGAGAGATCATGGCTTTTACTTCTGCAGTTACTGCTTCTTGTTTCTGAAATGCAGACATCACATTGGCACTTTCTGGAAGTTTTGGGCTTTTCCCCTCCCTTCCTATATCTTTGGAACTGATATCCACAGTTTCACTTGCCAGGATCCAAATATGGTCTCTCTAGGCATCTTATCACTATCTGTGGTAAGTCTGGGAACTGTATCACCCACAGAAATGGGTGTCTTATAGTATTTTACTGTAAGACACCAGCAAGGTGTTTTTTAAATTATACTTTTGAAACTGTCAGTGTTCTCCCATTTATTACCTGCACTATTCTCCTGCACAGTCTAACTTGGATCTGGAGTGCTCTGTCTATATATGTGTGCCCCCTACAGTTGGAGAAGAGAGGGGGAAAAGGTCAGGAGAGAGATCACCACTATCTCTCCCCATTGTCTTGCAATGTTGTGTAGTGAGGAGTGAGGTGGGTGGAGAGAGGAAAAGGAAGCAGGGGGGAAAGTCTCTGTTCAGTTTAAGGTGCCAAAAGATCCCTTTACTGTGTGTAGAATGGGGTGATCTCATCCATCATAGTAATGGTAAGGAGGAGGAGACCATACATTTAACAACAAAAGTACGTATATAGATGCAGAAATGGGAGGAAGCAGCCCAAAATGATAACCTGTTATATTAAATGGAGATGACTTAATCTGCACTAGTCATCACTTTGGATGAGCCCCATGTCTCTTAATGCAACCAACAGGAGATCAGTAGTACCAGGTGAAATTAGCATGTTCCTCTCATGGAGTACATCTGGCAATAAAAGAAAAAAATGTTTTCTTCACAACCATTCATTTCTAGTTTATTGACAATGTAATTGCCCTACTTGTTTCAACTAAGAAGCCTGAAAGTTAAACCATGAGTTGAGACATATAGCTAAGAAGCTTGATGGGGAATTCATGTTTTATGTCATTTTGAGAGTTATCTGGCCTGCATTATGAACAAACAATTACTTGCAGTCTTCCACAACTCTCACAAGTGATTTTAATGTTTACGTTGAGTACCCATTAAAAAATAAACTTCTCCCTTTGTAGTCATAGTTGGAGAATACTGCTATGCCATGCTTTGAACAGGCACAGTGATTATGTAATTAGACAAAGGCATCTCAGTGATCTTTTGCTGAAGCTGGTTGGTGCCATTCAAAGTATGGGAAAAAATAAGTAAGAGACAGCAGCATAGAAGTTTAAAAAGCAGGCTTGAATTGTATTGTGTTCAGTTTCAAGATCCATAAAAGTAGCATTCACCAAGCAGAAAGGGACTACACAAAAGCACCTGGCTAAACTACAGCACAATCTGATGTAACCTAATCCTTAATTTACAGTGCAATTTATGTGGCCTGTGGCTACAGAAAGTCTTTTGGAGGTCCAGTACTGTACATGCCTTTGGACCTCAGTGACCCCTAAAGTCAACATCATCATTCTAAAGAAATTCACCCAAAAATTTACGTTAGGATGGAAAGAAAGCACTTGAATATTCTATTTCTGGGGGATCTCTGTCCCTAAACATATTTAAATATCTAGTCTCCAATTCTATCGTGGCATGGCAGTAACTTATCCACCTTCTGGAGTCTACAGATCCTAAAATAATACAGATACCAGCATACGAATTTGACTGGCATCATCTGTTCAATTTCTGTGCACCTATATAACAAGACTTTGAGAACAGGCCCCCTGCATTGTTTGGGGATGTTTTTGTCAGTTGTGTGATAACTATGTCCTTTGTCTTGTAAATATAAATTATATTTCTTTTTCTCTCCCCCCTCCTTTTCTTTACTTTCTTTTTGTTTTTTCTAATAAATAGGATAAAAAGTGTTGTTGTTGTTTTTTTTAAAAAAAGTTTCCACATTAATTCACTATTGTTGTTTGGTCCCTTTTCATAGTGCCCTTTTGTTGCCATGTTCTTTGGTCCCCCTACGCAATTCTTTGCCACTCCATTACACACTTTGAACAGCATCAGGTTCAAGGAACAATTCTAGATAAGAAACAGATGAGAGAGCATTTCTCAAAGTAGGTGTAAACTTTCACAGCAAATGATAACATATGAATATTTAATTTATATTTCCAAACCAGAGAATTTGTCAAGTACATAATAGGATAATCTGAGTTAATTATATGTACTTATTTAAATGTCTATGTTTTATTAAATTAGTCATAATTGTATCATTTAAATTAATATTGTTTAAAAAACAAAACTTAAGCCAACAAGAGTTTTCCAGTGTTTTAAACACATTGCTAGTGATATGGCAAAACAGGTAAAGCAGGTCTATTCAGGATTTCAACACAATTTTGTCTAGCCAATAAATTATTCCAGCAAAAATGGGAAGACTAGAAGGATCGTTTTAGGCTGCATCCCCACTGCAAAAATAATCCAGTTGGAGACCAGTTTGGTACCCTGGCTCATTGCTAGGGAATTCTGGGAACTATGGTTTTGTGAGACATTTAGCATTCTCTGTCAGAGAACTCTGGGGCCAAAAAACCCAAACAGTTCTCAGAATTCCATAGCATTGAGTCATGGCAGTTAAACTGTTGTCAAACTGGGTTATTTCTGAAGTGCAGATGCAGCGCTAGCCAGATTAAGGGTTTGTTTACACTGTCTAAATTAAAGAATATTGCATCATCGTGACAGTGACCAGTCCAGGTGATATACAGGATGATTTGGACCAAATCTGAGCCCTTCCATCACCTTCGAGCTTTAACATGGGGAGAAATGGGGATTTACACTGAATTTGAGCAGAAAATCTGTGTGTGTGTGTCGGGGAGGGGGGCAACCAGGTGGGAGGTCTGTTTGGTAGGCAGGACTGGTTAGGTCTAGCAAGCCTTTTGTATGTTGCCATGATTTTCTACTTAAGTGTATGCTGAGCCATGAGATTAGTGGTGAAAAGGTTAGATTGAGCTATCCTCCTCTGTCTTCTTCCTCTTGCAGGACACTCTAATTCGTTAACAGAAGAACACAGTATACTTTTTGCATGAGCTTTGTTGTTGTTGTTGTTGTGTGCCTTCATGTCATTTCCAACTTGCTGGAAAATGAAAAGAACTGTAAAAATAACAAAAAAGTTTTCTTAGAAGGAAAGCTGGGAATTAATGCATTGTGTCCAAGAACCCATGACGTACTGTCCTCTCTGTCCCACCAGTGAGGTAACATGATGGAGAATGTCATGGGGCCTTCTTAGCTGTGGCACCCCATTTATGGAATGCCCTCCTCTGGAAGGCCTGATTGGCACCAATACTGGTTACTTTTCAGTCTCAGGTCAAGACATGGCTTTTTATTAAAGCATTTGGAAGATAATTTTCTTGATCCTTTTAACCTTTTAAAACTGTTTTAACTTGCTGAGTTGTTTTCTCTTGTTTAGATTATTTGATTTTAATGTGGGATTGGTTAAATTGTTTATACAGTGGACTCTTGTTATACAATAGGATTTGGTTCCAAGATCCCCCGTGGATAACAAAATCCGTGGATGCTCAAGTCCCATTAAATATAATCACATAGAAAAATGGTGTCCCTTATAAAAAATGGAAAATCAAGGTTTGACATTTGAAATTTATACCTTTTTTTAAACATTTTCAAACCGTGGATGCTTGAATCTGTGTATAAAAAATCCATCTATAAGAATGTATTGCTTTATCTATTTGCTTCCCTGAAATCTCATGATAAAAAGTATTTACATTAGATTAAATTAATGTTTTCTTGCATTTTTGTGCTCATGTAGAATGTTTTCCCTTTATTTTTCCCCTTTTCTGTGCTTAAAAAAAATATAGTCAGAATTCATTGAAAGCCCAGAAGTATACAGATTTAACAATAAACACTGCTTCCATTTCTATTTTTACATAAGACGTTTAGATATGTAAATTCTTCTTCTTTTTTTAATCTTAACATAAATTTCTCACACATCCCTACTCGATATAAATGGTGCCTATACTTTTTAAGGGCCTGAGACACTAGGACTGAAGTTCACTTAGAGGCATGTGCACACATATGTTTCCCATACATGTGTGGTTCTCCTTTTTGTTGCACTACATGGGTTGCTTCATAGCAAACAGGCAGAATCAGAAAAACATTTGGCTACTTAGCCATATCCAGATGCACAATTATGATATCAGTGTTGAGATCCATGAGGGTTTTCCAGAAGTCTCAGTGTTACTGTAAGCATCTTGCTATGGGAAAGTGATTTATGGAGGCCTAAGGGAGAGAATAACATTGGCCTGTGATGGCTCAATGCTATGGAATTATGGGACTTGTCGTTTTGTGAGACATTTCTCTGTCAGAGAGCTCTGATGCGACAACAAAGTTCATTTTCCAGGATTACATAGCACTGAGCCTGGCAGTTAAAGTGGTGTTAAACTGGATTATTCTGCAGTGTGGATGCAGCCTTGGAGTGCACTTATACCAAATAGGTATAGCAGACTGGTCTCACTGTAATTGCTATGGCTGCATCCTAGGATAATCTGTGATTTGTAGTTTAGTGAGAGAATTCTCTATTTTAGGACTTTTATCTACTTTCCTGAAGTACATAACTGGGTGTGCCTAGCAGAGAATTTTTAATGAGCATTACACTAAACTAATAATCTCAGGATTCTGTGAGATATAGTCATGTGAGATACAGTAGTATCAAACTGATATAACTATATAGTGTAAACACATTCTCTTTGCATTCCTTATTTAATTATTTATTTATTTGCCTGGGATGGTCAGATTTCCTTTCTTTGGCATCATATTAACATTAAGTCTAGTTCTAAACAAATGGGGAGGCCAGCAGTTGTAAATGTTTACTTGTTGCCTGTAACACAGTGTCAGGATGTTTGGGATGTTGTTTTTGTGTGGTACAAAAGTGCTGGGGAGTGTATTTCTTAGTTCACGCTTCATCTCTTCTTATTTCCAATGTGATGCCAGCAACATAGAATAGGAGGACTAATTGTTGGTTTCATTGCTTTGTACAGTGAGAAAAACGAGTTAGCTTCATTGGTCCTCTCTTTTGTCACCAGGTAGCTAAATGTCTTTGCCTGCACATCATTGTGACCTAACTACACTCACAATGTGATCTGTGATTCATCAAAGTTTGTGTTGGGAATAGCAAGAATAAAAAGGAACCTGGAGAAGCAGAAAGGAGGGGTACAGTTGCTGAAAATAAACCATCAATAAGAAGAAGAGGAGGAAGAAGTGGTGCACTGGAAATATCTCAGGATATATTATCCCCCTCTCATCACACCTTCATCCTGAAAATTTTCAGTGAAATTTCAGCAAACTGCCAATTAGGATTATCATAAATTAACATGCAGGCCAAATGAAGGCACACAAGGGGGAATAAACAACAGGTGATAACCTGACTCTAGTTAGTCTATTGCTACTGAAACTGTGATACCCCTGCATGGTTATGCCCCATGTTCTTCAGAACATGGTTTGTAATTAGCAAGGATCATTAAGGCAAATTATGGCAAATAAGTTATAGCAATTTAAAAAGTAAAGTGCATGACTTCTGAAGTTTGGGAGTGCTTCAATCCTTCCTTTGAGGGTTTTTCCTCAAAATAACTCTGTGAGGTAGACTATGTTGTCATTTAGGTGGAAGATGGGGAAAAGAAGCAGAATATTGAAAAGTTACTTTTTTGACTACAACTCCCAGAATCCCCCATCAAATAGTCCTCCAAAATGACATTTTCCATGTCAGAGAAGAAGCATCCCAATATCTCAGATGGTTTGTTGTTGTGTGCCTTCAAGTCATTTCCGACTTTTGGCAACCCTAAGGCGGGACTATCTTGGGTATTTCTTTGCAAGATTTGTTCAGAGGAGATTTTCCATTGCCTTCTGAGGCTGAGACCTTGTGACTTGTTCAAGGTCACCCAGTGGGTTACATGGCCAAACTGGGAATTGAACCCTGATCAGCAGAGTCATAGTCCTACACTCAAACCACTACGCTACACTGGCTCTTGTCTCAGACAATACAATCCTGACTTTCTAGCCTAACCTGGTTGAGTGCTTGAAATACATTTCCCTTGGTTGATGTTTGTGGCTGGAGTTGTGGCAGGGCTTCAGCAGTTACTGAAGCTGGCTGGTTCAAAGAGTCACAGAAGGGCTTCTTGCAAGTCTGAATTTCATCCTTTCCCCTAGAACAAAACCAGATGCACCATTGTATCTTAGCAGGAGAAACAATTCTTTGACAGGATTAGCTGTTAATTTTTTTCCCCACAGTGGATTTTTCAGTTTCTCATGACCCATTTACCAAGAGCAGTTTGAGCACTGCAGGCAGTCTAAGACATTTTTCTACAGATAGCTTTCTCTTGCTTGTGCAAAGTCTAATTAAACAGATCTCCATTTGTTTCTATTTGTTTTTGGCAACAGCGATAAAAAACGAGCAGGCACATTTATTTTCTCTGGTAATATAGAATATTAAATGCATTCTTAAATTGGAAAGAGAACAAACTCCATCTCTTCCTTTTGTTGAATTTTTAACACATTTTTAAAAGTGAGGGCAATGGGACCTTTCTAGTAAGTAAGAATTCTGCCTTAAATTAATATTGATGTAGCTAGCTGACCATCACAATACCTTGGGCATTCAATTACATTCAATTATCTGGGGATTCTGCTGTGATCATTTTACATCTCTGTTCATCAGACTCCAGGGGGTAATACTTAATTAGGTTAGATTCTGTGACCCATTCATTTTCTGTGTTCATGTCAGCTGGAATTTATTTGACACAGTTCTACATTCCTGCTTAGGCAAAAGGTTAATAACCCTTCCATGAGTATTCAGGCTGCTTCATCTCACACATGGTATAAATAAAAGGCAGTCCTCTCCTTTCTATAGGTGGGCATAGAGAATTGAATCTGCATGGATATTCTCCATTGCAGCTCTTTGTTGTGCCTCAGGGGACTCTATTCCTAGATGTTCAGCTGCAACAAGTGTTGCTTCAAAGTACCGTTGTGAAGAGTTTGGGGGAAAAAATACTTGTAGCAGCAGTAGCAACATGTGCCTCCAAGTTGCCTGTTGATTTATGGTGATGTCATGAATTTGATAGGGTCTCTTAGGCAAGGAATACTCAAAGCTAGTTTTTCCACTTCCTTCCTCTGAATATAACCTATAGTACCTGGGGGTTTCAGGTAGTCTCCATACCAAGAACTATCTGGAAGTGACTCTGCTTATCTTCTGAGATCAGCCAGTATTTGATGCCTTCTGGGTATTTAGAAATATTACTGCTTGCGAAAACAGCTCCCAGAATCCCCCCAGCCAGCATGGCCAGTATCCCTATTGTTGAGAGGCATGCAGAAAGTGAAAACAGGATTCATAATTATGACACAAATGGAAATGAAAAATACAGGTGAACTGCTTTTTGTCCTTGTTTGGTCTTTGGAAAACATTTAACTTCATCCAAGCCATCTCACACTACATGAAAGACTTGTCCAGAGCAATCTTTAGTCCTCATCCACACACACAACCATGTACTGAGTGCATAGTGTATTTGGCACATTTCTTCCCCCCCCCCCCACACACACACATGCACCACTGCCCATTAGAAGCCACAAATGGGTTACATTGGGTTATCCCATTCATCCTCTAAACAATCCTTGTTATTATGCTGACACCCATTTAGTAAAAGGCTTCCTTATTGTGTTAGCCCAAAGACAACATTTTGGTTAGAAAAGTCCAATTAGCACTCAATTTCCATAGCCAGAGAGAAGTCTGATCTGAATCAATAAGCATTAGCTCAGTACTTTTGCAGGATGGATTGCACACATATTTGTGTCTTTAAAGATATATCCAAGACATGTGTAACCCGCTTTGATCTGCCAAGGAAAAGCGGGCTATAAACAGTTTATTATTTATTATTATTATGAACAAAAGAGGAATGCTAAGAGATACTGAAAAATGAAGAAGGGAAAATCTGATGAGCAATGGGTTAAGGACATTTCTAATCTATTTGGAAAATGAGTGAAGGAAACTTCTAATCTTAAACTGCTCTTCTGGAAATGATTGGGTTCTACGGAAGTACCTTTGATCCAGTGGAGACTTCTGCTGACAAAAATGGAGAGATTTTTTTGAAAACTGATGCCCAGTTCTTTCACAACAGAGATGGGGAACTACTGTGAGGGCAGGGTATGATTCTCCTCTCCCTGTAGATGGCAGTTGTTCATTTTTGATTAAAGAGCAGAAATTGCAACCCAGAAGGCATTTGCAGTTTATACTTCCAGGGACTGGTGGAGTTCCTTTTGGGGGGGGGGGTGTTACCTGTTTCAGTCAAGTTTCTTCATTTAAATGAAGTTTGGGGTTAATGGTGTTTTGTTTCAGTGTATCAGCATCAAGTCATATTTTGGTTCATTTTACAGGTATTTTTCACCCTCCCCCTGATTTTTTGCTCAGGAATTTGTGAATGGCAAAGAGAGAGAGAGAGAGAGAGAGAGAGAGAGAGAGAGAGAGAGAGTTTGAGCCACATGTGGCCACCCAGTAACAATTTCCCCACCCCTACGCTAAAATACCCTGTGTGAGGAGCAGTATTGTATCTTATGCTTCAACTTCTGTATGGGTAACCATGAAAAATTATCTCCACTGTCATGTTTTACTGAAGGAATATTCATTCAAAGGTGAGCAATGATTCCTCAGGCCAGGGATAGGGGCTGAGGAACGGCCTTCTCCTGTAGACCCAGAATCATTAGGGTTAAGGCCAGAGGGTGCTGTACCAAAGGAATGGGGGGGGGAGTGCCTCTGAAATTAGATGAACCATTTGTTGGATCTGAGATCCGGTCCACCAACCGTCTTACTCAGTATTGCGCATGCTGGCTGGTAATGACCCAGTAAATTTCCTCCAGATTGCCTTGAAATTTTTCAGCAGAATCATGTATGACCATACATACTACATAGTGCATAACTACAATATTGTTTAGTGGATTCTGGCCAGACCCCTCCCAAACCCCACTTACTAGTAAATATGTGACCAATAGGAATCTGTTACCCATTGATTGTGAAGCAGTTGCCTGACATTCCCACCCTCCCGCATGAGTGGTCTCTAACACAACAAGTAGGGAAAAATCTAGCGATTACATAGAAATTAATTACTACAAATGGCTAGGTTTGATATGCAGCTTACATAGTAATAAGTGCCCAACAGGATTCTGGACCTTTTTCAAACATTACATAGTGTTTCCAGGGATTACAAGTGAGAATTTATATTTTAAAGGTCTCCTCTCCTATTGAGTTGCTGTGCAGCTGTGAAGGAAATAAGGCACTGGAAAAACAGGCTGCTTGAAACAGTTTCTGTTTCTTACCAACACTGTTTATTTCTGGGGGAAAGTGCAAGCGCTAGAGTATTCTACCAACAGGATTCTGACTTAAGGCAGTCAACTCACTCTACTTAGTACCCTGGTTGGTGCTACACATACTCTGGTTGGTACTATTGGAAAGCTGTGAGGAAAGGCAATGTGCAAATTTTACTTTGGAAAGAGCCATCCAAAAATCTATCCAGTAGGAAAGATCTATGAGATTATCCCAGTTTACCTTGCTTAATGAAGAAATGAACACATTGGAGCCCTGGCGGCGCAGTGGTTAAATGCCTGTACTGCAGCCATTGACTCAAAACCACAAGGTTGCGAGTTCAAGACCAGCAAAAGGGCCCAAGCTCGACTCAGGCTTGCATCCTTCCGAGGTCGCTAAAATGAGTACCCAGACTGTTGGGGGCAAATTAGCTTACTTGCTAATTAGCTTACTTGCTGTTCACCGCTATGATCTTTGGAATAGCGGTATATAAATAAAACAAATTATTATTAAATTATTTGTGAGTTCCGCAACCATTGCCCTTATTGTCACCCATGCTAACAACCTTATAGAGGTATCTAACAGCAACCAGCTCGCCTCATCCTGAAGAATTTGATCCATAACCAGGACAGTTGCTTCAAATGCACTCCCACCCTTTGGTAGTCATTTATGTAGCTTTCAAATTCTATTGCAATCAATTAGAAAGAACAGCATTGCATTTTGTATCATCTGTATGTATACAATATATACTGTACAAAGACTGTAGAAAATATATAAAGACATATATGGTAAGTGTGAGAAATCTAAGGTGTTATTGTCTGCTGGTTTTATTCTACGGCAGCTCTCTTTTTGAAATAGTTCCCCCATTTGTCACTCTTGTGGAAGGTATTTGTTCTTCATCATTGAGACCAGGATTAGGAGATATACTAGCATATTTTCTATCATTTGAATATCTCATCATCAAAAATGCCCATGCATTTTATGACTTTGTGTGTATATGTTAAGGAAGGAACTTCTCATTTTAAGGTTGGAGACACTAAGAATGTGTTTTAAGCCCAAAAGGAAAGCTGAACCTCAATGGCAAAATTCAAGCTCAAAAACCAGCCTGCACTATTAACATTAGCCGAAGCTTAGGAAGCAGAGGACACTACCCTGAGAAGCTATCATTACCCATATGGAAAGAGAAAGCAATCATGCCTAGCATTAGGAATGGGTGGCAGATGCTGAAAGGCAAAGAACAGTTTGCTGTTGAGACTGGATGGCAGTACTGTGAGTGCCATACAGTATGGTGAAGAATACATTCTTTCCAGTGCTGAAGTCAGAGGCTGCATTCACACTGCAGAAATAATTGATTTGATAGCACTTGAACTGCCATGACTCAAGGTGATGGTATTCTGGGAATTGTAGTTTGTTGGGCCACCAAAGCAAAGCTATGCAGTCATGGCACTTTGATACCATTGTAATTTCTATGCTCTCATCCTATGAAATCCTGAGATTTGTCATTTGTAGTTTCATGAGAATTTCATTCAGAATTCTCTGTCAGAGAGTCCTAATGTTATAATGTTCAGGGGAATGTGCTACAGAATTCCAAATCCCTCCACAAACAAATCTCAGGATTCCTTAGGATGGTGTCAGGGCAGTTAAAGTAGAATCAAAGTGATATAATTGTGCAGTGTAGATAAATGAACTTAATAACCACAACAAAATGACAATCAGAAATGAAGTGAGTCAAAGTCAGCTAAGTTAAACTAATGTAAACCTATGATTTGTGAGAGACAGTTTAACTCCAGTAGAGTATAGATAAGCATTGTGCAGCTGCTGCTTTCTGCTAAGGGAAACAAAACATTTGTTTTCTAGCACTTTTTGTGTGCCACATTAATCCAATGGAGTTAGATACTACTTTGATCAACTTCTTCATTGCTAAAGCAGGACATCATCAAATAGCTAGCTGAAGCATTCATGTGGATCAGCTACTAAACACTGCTGACAACAAAGTGCTGACATCTCAACCACCAGTTAAATGTTCAAAGCTGTTTAGTGCTCCCAAAGTGGTTAGCAATGGCAGTGTAGTTGTTTAGCACAAAGCACCTTTCTAGTTCTTTGCATTAATTGGATCTTCAGTAAATATAGTACTGCTGAAGTATTTTGTGTTAGACACAGCAGACGTTCATGACACACTTCTTTGTGAAATCTGGCCTCTCTGGTAAATTGGGATATCTCTTTTTCCAAACCTCTTCTCTAGCTGGCTAGTCCTTTCAGGAAATGAACATATAACAGTACCTGTCCTTGTTAATAGTGAGTGTCTTTCACATTCAGAATTGAGAATAAGTAAAAGTGATCCGCTATCTTCTCCTATGTGATTGCTGCTCTTTGCCAACTCATTGCTGGACCTCTTATGATTTGCCCCAACATACAGAAATATTCCTACTATACAATAAACAGATTAGGCATAAATCTAGAGAAATTACTAATCACTTTAAAAAGAATCTAAGCCCGCAGTCAGTAATGCCAGTGGTGACTGAAACAGACTACAGATTTCAGCAAAGCTCTTCACAGTTCCAAGAATATTCTGAAGGGCATGAATGCCACAGAAGGCCTGGGGCTCATTCATACTGCAGAATTATAATGCTGTTATTCTACTTTAACTGTCATGGTTCCATATGATGGAATCAAACCATCTCAAATGGAAATTATTGTGCTATAATTGTGTAATGTTAATGGGCCCCTGGATTCAGTAATGACTTCCAAGCTCCTGCTTTAACTGGTAATTTTTGATTATTTTAAAGAGAGATGTGAACAGTGAAACTCTTAGGCAAACCATACACTGTAACACTAAGTGATCGAGACCTTTGGGGATAACAGTTCAGAGTATGGCAGCTTTGAAATGAACATATTCTGTCTCCCCTCCTCAATTTTCTTTTGTTTCTTTTATTTTTCACTTTTTTTTCATCACTATGTCTAACAGAGTTTATAATATTCTAAATATAATATAATATTCTAAATGCTTTGGAAGAATAAGAGAAGGACATGACTTCTGTTCACAAAATTTATGATATCAATATTCAGTTTGCCTTAGCAGTAGTAACCTTGATAGACTCTTTGATTTAGGCACACAAACAAAATATGCCTGTCTGACAATCTCATGTATGTGAAATAGAAAAAAGAGCATGAGGAAATTATAGAAGGTTTTTTAACATGAGAAATAATAGCAATTCATTCATCCTAGTTAAAAGATAACATTGTTACAGCTATTATAATGACAGAGGAACAAACATTCAAAAATGACAATTCCAGTATCATTCACTAGCTCCTTGACTGTAAATCATAAAAGTGGTTGCTAAAAGAAACATATTCCCACCCCCCACCCCAATCATTTTCACAGTTCAGGTACAAAATGTAAGATGAGGGCTTCATGGGGCATAAAATTATGCTACTGACTACTCCTAGGTGTATAGTATTGTTGCCTTCTGTACTTTAAATCCAATACCGGCTATAAAAGCCAGTTAAATCTCAAGATCAGGATGTTTAATAACATGCATGCCTTTTTTTATTTGTGCTAGATTGAATAGATGTCTGCTTAGAAATACAGCTTATAGTTATTGTTTTCTTACACACTTAGTGGATTGAACAGATTGGACAGAACTGATATATGCACAGAGGGAGAGCTGGTGTGGTGTAACAGTTTGAGCCTTGGACTATGACTATGGAGATCAGGATTCAAACATTTGCTTGAACATGGGCAAGTCACTCTCTCTCAGCCTCAGAGCAAGGCAAAGGAAAACCTCTTCTGAACAAATCTTGCCAAGAAAACCCATGATATATTGCCATAAGTTGGAAAAGACTTGAAAGCATACAACAACAAAGACAAGAAAGTTCACATGCACATCTTTTATTCATAGCAAGACCAGGGAGATGTCAATCAATTGTAAAATACTTTGCATGCAAAGATAGTGTACAGCCAGAACCAGCTTCCATATTGGGGCCTCTGTATGTGGAAAGGCTGACCCCTACATTATTTTTTTCTGGCCCAGCACTCTTGAGAACTGCCAACATGGCTCATTCTTGCCATCCATTTATTTCTCCTAATGTATATGGCACATACAAAAAGCAGAATTGGAATTAGAAAAAGGAAGAATGAAGATAGGAGGAAGCAACATTAACAACCTAAGATATGCGGCTGACACCATAATATTATCAGAAGATATTCAGGAATTGGAACAGTTAATAAGGAAGGTCAAGGATGAAAGTGCAAAGGCAGGTCTGATGCTGAACATAAAGAAAACAAAAATAATGACCATAGAAGAAATGCATAAATTCAATCTATACAACAAGGAATTTGAAATAGTTAAAGAATTCCCTTCTCTAGGATCAAACATTGACCAGAATGGAGACTGCAGGCAAGAAAGAAGAAGACGAAAAGGAAGACTAGGAATGGGACGGGCAGCTATGAAAGAATTGGAAAAGATACTGAAGAGCAAAGACATACAAGTCAGCACTAAAGTCAGAAACTTTCAGGCCATTGTATTCCCAATTACCATGTATGGGTGTGAGAGCTGGACAGTGAAGGAAGCAGACAGAAAGCAAATCAACTCATTTGAAATGTATTGCTGGAAAAGAGTACTTAGGATACCATGGACAGCCAAGGAGACAAACAAATAGGTTCTTGAACAGATCAAACCAAGGGTCTTCTTGGAAGCTAAGCTGATCAAGTTGAGACTATTGTACTTTGGCCACATAATGAGAAGGCATGGATCACTAAAAAAAAAAAAAAAGAATAATGCTAGGAAAGGTAGAGGGTAGAAGAAAGAGAGGAAGACCACAAACCAGATGGATAGACTCAATCAGAGGGGTTCTGGGAAGGGGCTTGCAGGGTCTGGGCAATGCAGTAGAGGATAGGGATTCTTGGAGATGTTTCATCCACAGGGTCGCCATGAGTCAGAACCGACTCGAGGGCAACTAACAACAACAACAAATATGGCAATATGTGTTAGTCACATTTATATATTTTCCTCAATGAGCTCAAGACAGCACATATAGCTCTCCCGGTCTCCACTTTATACTCACCACAATCCTTTGAGGTAAGTCAATTTGAGAGATAGGTGTCAAACCCAAGGTCAACCAGTAGGTTTCATGGTTCAGCAGTGACTAGAACCTTGATCTCCCAAGCTGTAGCATAACTAACCACAACACCACACCAGTAACAATGCATCTCAAAGTAACAGTGGTCTGGGGCATTGCAGGAAATTAAATAAATGGCTAAGTACTGCTGCTAGGTAGTAGTTGGAATACTACCATCATGGCCAGATAAATCACCAAAGCTAGTGACAGGGGACAGTATCCACTAGAACAGTGGTTCTCAAAATTTACTATTTCGTGGTTTTGGGATTTCAACCCCAGACCCCACAGTTCCAACACATTGCTAACTGGGATTTCTGGAACCTCAAATCCAAAACATCTGGAGGACCAAGACTGAAAAGCACTGCACTAAAAGAATAGTTTGAAAAGATGCCCTGAAACGTCAGGCCTAGTTAAAAGTTGTGATCAGCCAAGGCATACCTTCCTTAAAAGAACCCGCACTAGAAAAGTCTAAGTAAGCAAGCTTTTGTGTATGATCATTCTATTTTAGCTGACTGTTAGAAATGTCTTTCTCTGCTCCAGATAAAGTACATTTACATTTTCTTTCATGCCACTAAATGCTACCTTTTTTCTGTAGGTTTGTGGAGGTGAAGACAATATCCTCTTTCTATAGCCTTCCAGTATAATCATGCTGCTTTGATACAATTCAGGTCTTATAAAATTCACAGCCAAAATTAGAGAATTGAAGGATGATCAGTTTTTTGATATAGAAATCATGTCCAAGATTTAATTGAATCATTCTGTCAATGGACCTGTTTCCATCAGCAAACCTAGAAGGGACAGCCCCTAATATGATATCAACACATGAAAATGATCAGGTCAGTTAGAAGACTGGAAAACTCTCTGGACCAGGTTTTGGAAGCATTGCACTGGAGATTGGGTCCTCACTTGACATTGGATTTAGCTGATGACAAATTCACTTCAGCACTATGACATCATTCCATTCACCTCACCATCATGAAATATCATCGGTTAACAATATTTTATTACATCTTGTCTTTCCCAAGAACTGGACTGTCTTGGTAGGAGAGGTTTGGATACAGAAGCTGCCATGTGTTTCTCAAACTTGGGGCCCCAGTGCAAGTCGCTATAGATAGAACCAAGCTAGATGGAGAAATTATCTTAACATAGGGGTAGGCAGCTGTGGGGGACATTTTCCCCCTTCCTCCAGCAGGCTTAACCAACACACTTGAAATGTTATCACATCACTTTGTGTTGCAAAATCTGCTGATTTTCACCCATTTTCTGCCCTCCCCAATGTTTTGAGGGTGTATGTGGCTGCTGTGGAACCATAGTATTTTGCTGCAGCTTTGACCCAGTTTGCTAACTTTAAGGGTTTCTTCTTTCCTGTTGTCTTGGTGTTTGTGGATTTCAATGGCTTTCCTGTGCATTCAGACCTGATAGCTGTTGGCATGGTCCAGAATTTCAGTGTTTTCAAATAGCATTTTATGCCCAGGATGGTTTATAACATGTTCTGCTACTGCTGATTTTTCTGGCTGACTCAGGCTGCAGTGTCTTTCATGTTTCTTGATTTGTGTTGGAACACTGTGTTTGGTGGTCGCTATGTAGACTTGTCCACAGCTGTATGAAATGTAGTAAACTCCTGTGGCTGTGAAACACCAAGACAACTTCAACAGGAAAGAAGAAGCCCTTAAAGTTAGCTCTTCTAGAACATGGCCACATAGCCTGAAATCCCACAAAAAAACCAGCAATGGTTAAAACAAGTGGAATATTTAAATACCAGCAGTTACATTGCAAATTTTTTTCAAGAGGTTAGTGGATTTAAATACTGGAAAACGTATATATTAATTTATTTTCATAGCCCTAATTGTGAATTCAATCAACACTGCCTCAGAATAAATATCCTCCAAGACTCTATTTATTCATTTTAATGAACTTTTATCCTCATTAGTTTCTCCAAATGTACCAGTTTGTAAATTGGTTTAATATATCTTAAACTGTATGGCAGAATATTATTTGATGCACATCCAAATTAGAATACTAAAAAATGGAAGCTAACGTAATTTTTAAATTGCTATGCCCTGGAACATAGCAATTAAAAATAATTGCAACCTTTCCACTATTTTATAAAAGTTCTTTAGTCAGAAACTATCCAAGCCTCTTGCAATGGATGAAATTTTAATATTTCCTCCTGCAGATTTTTTCAAATGATACTACAGAAGACTAAAACGTGGAGGAAAGTTACTTAACACTGAACAATTGTTAATAAAGCTACAGCTTTGTTTCATATTGCAAAAGGAAATGTGGACTATTTGAAAGAAGGAAGAAGCACTTTACCTTTTGATGGTTTTGTTAACTTGGAGGTACACATGCCTGGAGAAATTATTCCTTTTTTCATAGGAACACTGCCTTTTAGTATTCCTGAAAGATCACTGATATCTCAAAAACATTCTAGCTCCTCCATACATGAGATATCAAAATATGAGGGCCCCAAAATACAGCGTGGGGTATGCAGGGGTGACATCATAATATCTCAGAGCCACATAGCCAAAAATATAAAACGTTCGAGAAAAAAACAAAAATTAATTTGAATGGATTAAAAGCATATTAAACATTTTGACAAATTAAAACAAGATAATTAAAATTAATATTAAGTTTAATATAATTTAAAACTATAATGCAAGAACATATTTGAATAAAATCAATGAAGACCCATCTGTTGAGGATGCTTTGATTTAGATTTCCTGCATGTCAGGCGGTTGGATTGCATGGCCCTTGCGGTCTCTTCCAACTCTGTGATTCTTTGATTCTATATCTTGATGTCAAGATGATACCAGCATTGGTGCAAATCAGGCCTTTCAGTGGAAGGCATTCCACAACTGGGGTGCCACAACAGAGGAGGTCATTTCCCCATCCATCCACCTTATATTTCCACCACTAGTGGGAGGGCCATACCAGCATACCTCATATAGGACAGATAGATATATGTAGAAATACACTTCTTCAAGTATCAAATAAAGTTAACCCAACTTATATTTAAGATGGTTTAATTCCATTAAAAATGTTCAATGTTTTTGTATTGCCTTTACTTTGTATTGTTTCAAATATGTTGTTAGCTGCTTTGAGTCCCATTATTAGGAGAAAGACAGGTTGCAAATGAAAACAAATGATGTATCAGTGGTTCCCAGCAGTTCCTGGCCATTGTCAAGAGTCTGGGGTGCAAGCGGGGGGCAAAGGGGGCTGCTTGAGTACATTTCTGTCACTATCCATGAGCTGCCACCAGATGCTGACATTCCTGTGTAGGTGGATGCCTCCTTCTTTCTTTTCCTGCCAATCTTAAACAACTAAGCTGGCAGTGCTTTTTGATTCCCCAGTGACATACACTCTGACATGTCCCAGATGAACATCAGGTCCCTGTGTGACCCAATAACATCAGAGTGTGGTCAAGAAGGCAAAATTTATTAATGAGAAGGAACTCACATACTGGGAGGCTGCAGCAGTTTGCTTTCACCTCAACTATTGGGAAGAGCAAGATTGTGTCTCTTCCTTTCCCCACTACTTCTGCTAAGTTAAGCTAACCGAGTCCAAACTACTTTAGCATGTTAAACTCAGTTTGCAGCATCTGAAGTAAACTGAGGGCTAAGGGAGAAGGGAAAAGAAACTGGGACATTTTAAAAGCAGCTGCAAATGTGGAATGATTGAGAAATAATCAGGATACCCTCTGCCAAATTGGGACAGTTGGAAAGTATGCAGCATTGAATAAGGAGATCACGTTTTAAGTATGTATATTGTTCATATATTTGTAAAATCTGATTATAACATCTTCCACATTATGATGAACATTCTGGCAGGTGGGATTGACTTAATCTCACAGTAATTTCTGATGTGACTGAAATGGAATTAAAACTCTACTGAAACACTCCTTTGGGTAGGAAGGGCTTCTCCAAGAAGGTTACTCTTTGTTGTTTCGAGTACAAGTAGTTCTGTACTAGATCAGATTTTTAAAAAGCCAAGGGCGGGGTACAGACCGCCGCTGCCAGTAGGTCCGCGGGGGAGCCGGAGCCTTCAGACGGCCCGACTCCCGCGCGGACCGAAAAAAGAAGCTCCAAAATGGAGCTTCTTTTACCGTCGCGTTTGCGACGTAGCGAGGCGCCAGGGGCGCGCTCGCTACATCACAAGCGGCGCGACACGTCTGGACGCTGTGCGTCCAGTACGTAAAGATGGCAGCGCCCGTATGAACAGGGCACCGCCATCTTGTACGTATTCAATACGTACTATTTGGCAGTCTGTAAACCGCCAAGGTTAATTTTACAGAGGCTTCTGATCTACAATTTTTAAAGCAACACTTTGACATTTCTTTTTGTTTAATCCTTTCAGTGTGTGGTTTATTCTATTTCTAGTACTTAGAACAGATATAAAACTACCACCTGAAGCCAGTATTATCTTATCTTCTAGAAGTCAACTTCCAAGTAAAAGTGAATGTCTATCATACACTGCAAGGGTACTGGACGTGCCCTACTTTTTGCAAGTAGGCTATAACAGATGTGCAGCATTGTGAATAATTTAATAGGGGCATATGTTATTTATTATGCCCCTTTTTGGCCACTCCCTGATGTATGATTGGGGGGGGGGGGTTCATCCAGGCAGATGGAATAAGTCATTTTTAACAAGGATTTATTTGCTTTACTTGTTCCTTTTATTTCCAAGCTCCGACTGACAGTTTCTTTTGTTGGGGTTTTCTTCCTTATTGTTAATTGCTGTCAAGTTGGCTTCAACTTATGGTGAATGAGACACCTCCGAGACAACCTGTTATTAAGAGCACTGCAAACAAGGACGTAGCCAGGGGGGGGTTGGGGGGTCTGGTCCCCCCCCTTCAGGCCTGGGGGCATTCAAGCTCCTTCCTCCCCCCCTCCTCCTCTCCATTAAAACCACGGAGCTCTGAGAGGGGAAGGGGGAAAGACAAACCAAGCTCTTTCCCTTTCGTTTCCATAGGAGTCAATCTGGCTTCCACTCCTTCTCCTCCTCCTCCCCCCCCTCCTCCCTTGTGTTTTTGCCAAAATAAAAGTCTCTTCCAGGGAGGGAGGAAGAGTGGGAGGGTGTGTGAATCAAGGGGGGCACTTTAAAACTCCTCCGTCCCCTCCATCAAAAGCACAGAGGACTAGAGGGAAAAATTCGCTGGGAGCAGGGAGGCTGAGAGAGAGGGGAGAGGGAGGGAGGGCGGAAGAATGGGAGGGTGAGGAGGCTCTCCTGCCGGCCCTGGCAAAGCCAGGAGGAGCCCAAGTGCCGCCCTAAACTTCTGTTGTGGGGCCTGCGGGGAGGGGCCAAAAAGCCCTGGAGGAGAGGGAGCGAGCGAGGGAGGGACAGGAAGCTGCATCAGGCTGCATCCACACTCAAGAAATAACCAGGTTTGGCAGCGATTTAACTCTTTTGTGGCTCTTGGCTATAGAATTCTGGGAGTTAGCATGTTCTGGGGTCCAGATATCAAGGCTTGGCCCTTTTCTGCTCCTTCCAGCCTTGTTTTTTTCTCATTTTAAAAATAAAAATAAAATAAACTACACTTAGCTGGCCCCTTTTCAGCATATCAATGGGGATGCTTTGATGGAGAGTTCCTGCATGGCAGAATGGGGTTGGACTGGATGGCCATTCTTGGGGTCTCTTCCAACTCTAGGATTCTAGGATTAATTAATTAACCTAAGGACTCAATCTAAAGATCTTGGCCTCTCTGCCTTCCTGCCTTGGAAGCAAAGTCCATTGGAAGACCTCTGGGTTTTACTTTGCAAGGAGTTTTTATTTTCCTTATTTTTGCCTTTTTAAAGGAGTTTCCCCAAAATGCTGCCAGAGGATGAATTGGGGCTCTGGAGTCCTATGGCTCTGCTCCAGGCAATGCTAGACTGCAGGGCCCATCATCCAGCAGCACCACAGACTGCTGGGAACTGCAGTCTAATAAGGTGCACACTGCAGAAATAATCCAGTTCAACACCACTTTAATGCTATGGAAAATCCTGGGATTTGTAGTATGTTGTGGCACCAGAGCTCTCTGACAAAGAATGCTAAATATCTCACAAAACTACAATACCCAGATGTTGTTGTTGTTGTTGTTGTTATTTTCTTAAATCCCGCCTTTCTCCCAATATACAGACTCAAGGTGGTGATTTTCCATAGCATTAATCTATAGTATATCTTTCTACAATGTAGATGGACACCTCCATTACATAATTTGTTGAGGATGCTTTGACTGGGAGTTCCTGCATGGCAGAATGGGGTTGGACTGGATCAGGGCCCTTCTAGGGGTCTCTTCTAACTATGATTCCATGATTCTGTAGCACTCTGAGCCTACTGTGATTTTAATTGTTTTTAAATGTATAACATTTTAAAGTTATAAAGTCTTATAATGCAAGCCATGCACTGATGGACTATAGCACAATAATTTTGTATTTATTGATTTTATACCCTGCCTTTCTCTCAAAATAGGATTCTCTTAAAGGGGTTTGTTTTTTATAAAAAGAAAGGAAGGTATAATGTCTTGGAATTTAAAATTATGACAGACAGATAGCTAGATAGATAGATAGATGAGTCTTGGAATTAAAAATTGTGTGCATGTGTGTATGTAGAGTGTGTGTGTATGTGTGTGTGTTGGAATTAAAAATCCCTCTTGGAAGTGGGAATGAAATGTTGTGTGGATGCAGCCTGGGTTCTTAGCTCAGCTCAGAAGTTGGAATGCAGTGTCTCAAAGCATGAGCAGAGTGTCTCTGAGCATGAACAGAGTGGCTGCCACTCATTGCTTGAACAGCTGCGCTTTGCTTTATCGAGCTGAATTTATCTGATGTAAACGCCTTCAGAGGAAGGACTCAGTTTGCATCTGCACTGAAAAAAATAATCCAGTTTGATGCCACTTTAGCTGCCCTTGGCACCATATTGTGGAATGCTGGGACTTGTAGTTTGTTGTGGCACCTGACAGAGAAGGCCAAACAGCTTCTCAAAACTACAAATCCCAAGATTCCATAGCAGCACGGAGCCATAACGGAAGTTCAAGTGGTGCCATTCTAATGTAAACGCTCAACCCCCTTTTTGTGTCGGGGGGGGGGGCTCTTAGCCTCTCAAAATGGTGGCACTTAGTCTGGACCCCCCCCTTCCCAAAATCCTGGCTACGTCCCTGCTGCAAAGGTTCTGCAAGTTGTATTGATTACCTCCTTTTTAAATTCTGAAGCAAATGTAGCATTTTTAAAATGTTCCAGTAGAGCAACTCCACCTTGAACTCTGACTAGAAGCCAGCTGAGGTTGTCATACTTTGAACCTATTATGAGATGATATAACTGACTAGAAAAGATGCTTGGAAAGGTGGAAAGCAGAAGGCAAAGAAGGTGGCTGTATCACAGGTAGATTGACTTCATCGAGGAAGTAACAGCCCTTGGTTTGTGAGATCTGAGCAGGGCTGTAGATGACTGTAGCTTTTTCAGGTCTCTCACTCATTGGGCTGTCATATGTCGAAGTTGTCTTGATGGCAAACAACAACAACAAAACAGATACATGCATGCTTCTAGTGTTGTTATTCATGTTGCCTTATTGCAGGGAAAATCTACTGATGTACACAGTGGTATTGGTTCTGGGTGTAACTTTTCCCAGTTGTTTCCTACACTGACTTTCACCATTTCATGTTCCATGTATTTATTTTCACACATCTGCAAAAACAGCACCCATATACCATGTTGACATGGATAATTATGCCTTTTCTGTCCATGCTGAAATTCTACCCTGACAACAGAAATAAAAAAAAAATTAAACATGATTTTAAATATCAGTTATAGCAGTTTCTTCAAAACCTTCTCTCTAGATTACAGCCATAAAGGAGCAGGTTGGCAGTGTTTCAGGTGCTAGTATGGGAATTATACTTTCTGCCTTGCACTAGACACATTTCCCTGACCAAATTTAAATCATATTCCTATCACATTTCCCCTGGCCAAATTTAAGTCAGTAGAAAAGCATGTTTCTTCCCATGCTCTTTTTTTCCTTCCTGGCATATGTATCAGCTAATAGCCTGTCTTGTTTTTGTTTCTTGTTTTGGCCAATACTACCACCTGCCTTGCACTCTGATTCAATGGCTCTGCCATCCAGTCCTCTTCCTTACTCCCCAATTACCCCAGCCCTGATGCCACATCAGTCTGGAAGGATGCACATTGCAAAAACATAAAACAAACAAAAAACAGGGAAAAATAGGTTTTCCTGGAAAAGGCAGACTAAAAAATATGTTTTTCTAAAGCATATTAATGCCTTTAAAAAGTGTTTTCACTATAAAAATGGTTGTATGCCATGTGTTCCAGCATCTGTTCCAACAGCACTGAAGTCGAGGTGGGTACAATTTTTAATTTTCCTTAATTTTAATTTTTTGCTAGTTTGGCTCTCTAAGCTCTTGTTCCACAACCTTCACAAGCTTGTCTGATGAGGACATGGGTAAAAGCCTTCACCATGGATTCTTCATCTAGGCTTCGGAACCTCTTCACAAGTGGAGCTTGGTTGGCCCCTCTCTACAATCTTTTTACCTGCAATGAGGTCTTCAGCTTCTAACTGGTTAGCTTTTTCAGAATGTAGATTGTGGATATTTTTTTAATGGGCAACACTTTTTTTTACCATGCTATAAAGATATTTTCAATGTTTCAGTTGGAGTGTTTGTGCAATGCTTTTTAAAGTTTTGTACTAGATGTTGTAGCTACTTTGTTTAAAATTTTTAGTGTAAACTGCCTCAGTTCCTATATTGGGATGAAGGCAGAACATACATGAAATAGACAGATAGATATATCTAGGCAGATAGGCAGCCAGATAGGCAGGTAGTTTTCAGCTCCAAAATGGGAGACAGAGGAGGTCAAGGACTGGGAGGCAAAGGATGGGCCAGAGCATGGAAGTGTGCGGGAGGAAACAGCATCAGTACTTCCAATCACGCTGGAATATTTGGATGTAGGTATCATGACATATGCCAGAAGGTGTCAAAAAATATGCTCCACATTACAATCTCTCTCATATATATATATATATATATATATATAGAGAGAGAGAGAGAGAGAGAGAGAGAGAGAGAGAGAAATTGTGCAAATCTGAAGGACTCAAGAGAGAGTGGGGGCTTGACTTTGCTATTAGGTAGAGTTTAATGACTGCTTGAGCAGCAGATTTGATGGCCATGAAAGTGTTTGTTATCTAGATAGATATTAAAATTAAAAGACGAGTTATTTGCTCTTAATTCCATTAAGGCTATGCCCCCATGTTTTGACCATTTTCTAACAATATGTTTTTCACATTCAATGCATTTGAAAAAGCCAGAAATGAAGAGAGTCAATGGGGATGTAGGGGTGGGGTGGGGGGATTCTCAGCACTGTAATCTGGTAGCTGAATTTGTACTCTTGAGATGAAAGCCTTGTGTTAGAAAGGAATAAGAAAATCCTTTTCCAGATGTATCTTTCTAAATGGAGCTCTGAGGTAGAGAGACTTACTTTTATGGGGTGGTGAAGGTGCACTCTAGCTTCACTAATGGACTGACATTATTTTAACTAGACATTAAAAGCCTTGTTGTAGTAAGAAAACGCACTGCCTTTTATCATCCCAGCTATTTCATTTTAAGGCACGCTGCAGCTCTGTCTGGAAGATCCCATAAAACAAAAAAGAAATTGTACCTTTGTGAGATATACAACAAAGGGGGAGGGGAGCCCGACACCTTTAAATCGTTCTAAGTAAGCAGCATGGAAAACAAAATGACTACACCTGAGGAAACTTTCAGAGCAATCATTTCAGTGTGAAAAAATGTAGGTACACATGTAATAATTTCCCCTCATACTTTTAATCACTTCCAATAAAGAACCAGGGATTTCAGTTGTTTGCCTGAAATCATTTTATGTGAATGGACCATGTTCTGAAGGTGTCTAAAGCTCCAATTCTTTATAGACTTGATTGGAAGTATGTCCCACGGAACAAAGGGGAATTTATTTCTGATTAAACAGGTATTGGGCTGCATCTGCACTGCAGAAATAATCCAGTTTGACACCAATTTAACTGCCATGGCTCAATGCTATGGAATTCTGGGAACTGTAGTTGTGACACCTGAGCTTTCTGACAGATAGCGTTACAAAACTACAATTCACAAAACTCATGTCTCACAAAACTGCAATTCCTATACTTCTATAGCATTGAGCCACGGCTGTTGAAGTGCTATCAGACTGCATTATTTCTGCAGTGCAGATGCAGCCTTGATTGCACAGTAGAGTGCTGATCTTGAACTCATTTCCCCCAGCTGTTATACTAATGGAATATCAGAGCTGTGATATGTAAGGATAGGTCTGGTCCTTTCAAGAACCACAGTGAGCTACAGGGCATTGGGAAGGGCACTCAGGCCAATCGACCATCTCTGCCCATGTTGTTCCCCTTTGCTGTAACCACCACTGTCACCTACCCAATACAAAGCAGTGATTCTTAAGCTACCTGATGTTTGAACAATTTTTGCCCCAGTGTGACAGGAACCAGCACTATCTTTCTGTTAATTTGATGCATTTGTTTCTTTCCTCCCTGGAAACCTTCCAGAGACCAGAAGCTGATGGTTCATGGACTGCCATGAGTCCACGGACCACCAGTTTGAGTAGTTCTGCTCTAAAGTTTCCTTTGAACTTAATGCTGAACTTTCACTTTACATTTTAACATTCACTTTACACAATATTTGCTATGGCAACAATGCAGACACCAGTTGGGCCCATCTCACCCACAGTACACACTGTGAGAAAGGACCTCATCCTTATAATATGGTGCTTAAAATGCTGGTATCAGTTGTGCTCCCATGGCTGATAGAGCATGAAATAAAATTAAAAAGGCACATTGTAGAGTGACCAGGCAATAATAATGATATAATGGAGATCCAAAAATGTTCATCAGGAGGACTATAAGCATGTCTGTATTGACAGGAAAATCCAGTTCACCTTTTGGTTACCCTGATCCTCAGTGTGTACTGGCTTGTCAACACACTCACACACACACAAACACACACACACAAACACACACACCGAGCCTAACAGTGCTGGAAATTACTTTGGATTACCCTCACCCTGGTCTATACTTGTCCCAGCATTCTGGCTATTTTCCTGGGGAAAAGTTCAAATCAGACATAATTTAGCTCTACCACCCTTCTGCTCCTTTTCCACTGTTTTCAGTTCTTCTGCAAGCATGTATCTCTCTCTTGACAAATATCTGAGATCAGACAACACCATGTTTCTGCTAGGAGAAGAGTAGCTTTACTGACAAGAGATATTTCTGCTTGTAGAAAATGCTTGTGACAGATTTCTGTGTGCAGAAGACACTTGTGGCTGCCAGAGTTCTTCCTGTATAAGTACACCAGCAGACAGTCCATCTTTCTATTAGGATCACACAATAAGCTAGGATCATGTACAATTTCTGCACTGATGCTGGTATGCAGTGGTGAGACAGAAAGAGCAAGGGAATTGAGCATGTGAATGGCTTGATAAACTATGCCACTAGTAGCATGATATTTTACCCTAGTAAGGTCAAGGATGACTTCTTGTTCCAGTCAATTCAACCTTCTCTTTGGAGAATACCGCACTGCGTTCTGAGAACGTTCTGGGAACCTGATGGGAACGGAACACATTTAAGTATACCGCACATACGTGTTCCCATCGGGTTCCCAGAACATTCCCGATGTGTTCCACATGTGTTCCAGGGAGGGGACGGATTAGATGTGTTCCCAGCGAGCTGTAACGTTCTCAGAACATTCCACAAGTGGTTTGTGCAGTATTCTTCTGTTCTCAAATCCGTTCTGTCATTCCTCCGTCTCCTGATTGGCTGAAAGAATGACAGGCAGGGAGGCAGGCAGGCGAGCGACTGCAGTGAGGGAAGGTGTGTGTGTGTGTGTGTGTGTGTGTGTGTGAGGGGGGAAAGAAGGAGGGAGGGAAGGAAGGAAGGAAAAGGGGAGGGAAGGTGGGACAAGGGAGAGAAGAGGAAAGGATGGAAAGAGAAAGAGAGAGGGAAGGAGAAAATGGAAAGAGGAAGAGAGAA
>NC_056526.1:138183898-138252655 GCF_019175285.1 Sceloporus undulatus | reverse complement strand
GGAAGGAAGGAAGGAAGGAAGGAAGGAAGGAAGGAAGGAAGGAAGGAAGGAAGGAAGGAAGGAAGGATAAGCAGCAAGAAAGAGAGTGAAGGAGGAGGGCAAAACAGAGGGAAAAGAGAGAAGGGAGGGAAAGAGGGGACCAGGGCAGAGAGAAAGAGGGAGAGGGTCTGGCTGCTTCTGTGGGGGTCTCTGGTTTCGTGTCCAGCGGGGCTCCTGTGCTGTCAGCCTGCAGGAGGCAGGGATGCCAGGGATGCTCAGGACCCTCTCCTTCTTCCCTCCAGGAGGGAACCCACAAAAGCTCCTCTGTTTGGAGCACCACACAAAAGCAAGCAAACAACTCCCAGAATTCCATATCAAAGAGCCAGAAAAGAGTTAAAGTGGGGAGGGAAGCTCACAACCTGAAGGCACACAGTACATGCACACACACAGGAGGCAAAAGGGTGACAAGTTGCCAAAGGGGGGAATTGGAGTGACAGCAGAGGACTCTTCCTTTCAAACTGGTTTAAAGAGCTGCAATGGCTGCCGGGGCTAAATACCCCGATTGAGGTATTTGCAGTGGGCACTTGCTTCCAGAGGCATTCGGAGGGCCAGAAACCGAATCTTCCCAGTTCCTTCCCGTTAAAAACCCCCAGAGGGAATGAGCCCTAAGACAACAAAGGGAACAATCGAGGCAAGCCAGAAGGACAACGGAGACAGCAGGGGCCAATATGGAGACTCAAGGAGCGGAGAGGACCCAGGGAAACAGCGAGGGAGCAGAAGCTAAGAAACAAAGGGAATGATCAAGGCAAGCTAGAAAGACAGAGGAGACAGCAGAGGCCAAAGCGGAGACTCAAGGAGTGGATAGGACCCAGGGAAAATTATGTAAACAACCACAGAGTGGAGATGTCATCGTTACACAGTCCTCCAAACAAAATACGCATGCGCTGCAGCAAAACGTTCTGGGAACATTCTCAAGAAAAAGGGATGCGCTGTGCGGTAAAATGCGTTACCATCACATTACCATCACGTTCCACTTTCCTCAATGCGGTAATATCCATTCCCAGAACATTCTGTCTTAGAATGTTCTGAGAACGATATGCGATAATCTTCTTTGTATAGATAAATTATTTCTCTCATTTAAAAGGTGGTTTTCAGAATACAGCCTAGCACTAAAGGGGTTATGATAAGCCTTCCATATCAATGGATTAAATTATCCATGGCTTGAAAATATTTTTTAAAAATCCCCCAAGCAAACCTTGATTTTGCCATTTTACATAAGTGACACCATTTTACTTTGTCATTCTATATAATGGGATTTGAGCATCCATGGGTTGTGGTATCCACACACAGGCTCTGGAACCAAACCCCAGTGCCCACCAAGAGCTGAATATACATAAAACATTTTTATAAAAACATGTTATTTATATATTAAAAATCATGTCTTCCAGTTTTGATTGGGTGAAAGTTTATTCCCGTAGTTTGCTGGGGAGTAGCTTTAAGCACCTGAAGCAAGCAATTACAAATTTCTCCAGTCATCTAATTCAGCATCTAGAAATGTGTTTTATTAAATGTGAGTGCACAGAATCTTGTCAAAGCCACATGCACATCTCACATAGCATATGAAAACAAACCTTCCTTTCTTATATAAATGCAATTAGTTTGTGCTCTTGCAAAGACATTTCTCCTTCAATCAAGCCCTTGATTGTATGATTATTTTTCCTCTGTAAGAAGGAAAAAAGATTTAGATTCAACACTGTATTTCCTAGGTCTAAAGAATTAGTAACAGAAAAGAACACATCAGTAAAGCTTCATGACTGGGGAAAAGTAGAATGGGAGTATGCCCAAAGTTAATTATGCCTGCTTTCATTAACAACAACACTAGGCAGAAGCCAAAGTTTCAGGGGGTTTTCCTGCAATACATTTGCCATTAATAATCCATGCAAATGAGCAAAATGTTAAAATTAACATTTATATAAAAAAAAGTGTTGAGGAAATCTCTGTCTGTCCATATTTCCATGATACTCAGTGCCACCACACCATTCTCAATGTACTTTCTCTTCTTCAATATTGAAGTGAAATGGGTTTAGGCCTGAACAGTATCTAGAAGGAAGACCACCTAAGGCACTTCAGGTAGAGCTAGGGAAAAGCTAACTGAAAAGCCTAGAGGACTGCTGCTAGACAAGAGCTGAATACATTGAGTTAAATGGATCAGTGATATGAACTCAGTATAAGACAGTTTCCTATGTGCTAAAAAGATGGAACCAGATATTTTAAATTGACAGTTTGATCTGCTGAATCTTCTGAAGCAATTATTAGCCATTACTTAACATCTTCAGTGCAAAGGGTAAAATGTTAAGATTAACCTGACAGAGTGTTTCTCCCTCATATGAAACTGCAACAGTTCTAAGATCTAGAGAGTAAAGTTTTCTTTCTTTCGCTTTGTGAAGATGCACAAGAGAGACTTCTCCATGGTTGCTTTCACCCTATCAAACCTCCTTCTGCAGGAGGCAAGTCTGGACACCTCTGTGCTTTCCTTTAGCTGGCAAAAGTATTTTTGTTTAAGCAGGGTTTTAATATATAACTGCTCCCAGGGAAACGTTTTATTGACAGTGTGGGGTGTGTGCTATTTATTTACTTATTTATTTATCTCTCATATGCTTTTGAAAATAATTTTATATTCTTCTAAATGCTATGATTTCAATTGCTTTTAAAATTGTATTGGGTCTCACTTCAGGAGAAAGGCAGCATAGAAATTAAATAAATAGATACATATTTCACTTGTAAAAGGCTATGATTAGATAACCAAATTACCCAGTCCATTCATTCAAGAACAAAGAAGAAAATGCATATTAGACAGTCCTTCTTTCTGGTATTTAAAACTGAGATCACGCACAAGGGATTAATACATTGGACAGTTATTTTGTATATCTTGATTAATGACTGAAATGTCCTACAGAAAAGGAAAATGCTATTCCTTTGAAAGCACAGTGGCTCAGTCTCAAGAACCTCTGAGTCATCCTTCTTCAGAATTAGTCTGTATTTCTAGAGGGAAAGATCTAGATATTTCTATGAATCAGGACCTCTCTGTACATTTTGAATTAGAAACATTGAACTGATTTATGCCACACTGGTAATATTTGTTATGAAACTGTTTAGTTCTTTATATCAGTGGCATTGGTCTCATTTTTATAAAAGCGAGAGTTGTTTTGTGGGGTAAAAAGCCACAGTGGCATGCATGCTGTTAAACCACTACTTTACTAGAGACAATCAAACCCATAGAAATCCAAGTTCTCATTGTTATGAGAACTCCACAAGCAGGGAAGCAGCCTTTCTAGAAATATAGTAGAAACAGTAACAGATGAAAACTGAGAGGGCCATTAACTCCCCTCTTCTCTCAATTCAAATGCACAAATGTTAGAAATTAAGAAAGCTGGGTGTGTTTTTGATTGCAAGTTACCTCCCCCACCCATCCAAAGCCTCTCTCCTTAGTTTAAGTCATATTCACTTTGGGTCTCCTTTAGTGATTGTTTTTCCATTTTGGCATTCTAATTCATCTTGTCAAGCAGTCAGTTTTTTTGTTTTTGTTTTTGTTTTTTGTCATAGCTTGTGGCAGCAGCAGCACAAAAAGCAGTTGACCATTCTTGGCAGCTGCCATTCCTTCTTCATCAATGCCCTGTAGTGACAAAATTATATTTCAGGGCACAATTCTATTTTTATTTTATTTTTGTAGCAGCCAGTAATGTTGATGTGACCATTAGACAATGTGAGGGTGCCTAATGAAGCCCATTATCAGTGCTAAGGGAAAAATCAACTATCACCCCAGTTGGCTTTTGAACATGGCATGAGATGAGGGTGCCATCTTGCTGTTTACCTTAGGCAGAAAAATATCTTGGGTTGGCACTGGCAGCTGTCATCCCACCCCATTCCAAATACCAGAACTGAGGCTGCATCAATTCATTCTGAGGAGAAATTATGCCTGTTGGGAATAGCTGTAGAAGTCAGCTCCTGTGCTGTAAGAGACCAATATGTACACAACAAAGGAGAGTAACAAAAATGGTGAAGGGTCTTGAAACCATGCCCTATGAGGAACGGCTTTGGGAGCTGGGGATGTTTAGTTTGAAGAAGAGAAGGTTAAGAGGTGATATGATAGGCCTGTTTAAATATTTGAAGGAATGTCATATTGAGGAGGGAGCAAGCTTGTTTTCCTGCTGCTCCAGAGAACAAGATCCAAAACAATGGATGCAAGCTACAGGAAAAGAGAGTCCACCTCAATATTAAGAGGCTGTTTGACAGTGGAGCATACTTCCTCGGAGAATGTTGAAGTCTCCTTCTTTGGAGGTCTTTAAGCAGAGGCTGGATGGCTATCTGTTGGGTATGCTTTGATTGAGAGTTCCTGCATGGTGGGGATTGGACTGGATGACCCTTGTGGTCTCTTCCAACTCTAGTATTCTATGATTCTAGAACAAATTGCCATAAGTAGCATTTTTGAGAACAATTCAAAGTGATGAGTTATGACCTATAAATCCCTGTATGTCTTAGATCCAGACTATCTGACCACTGTATATCCACCTATGAGCCTTCCCAGGTCCTGACATTCTCAGGAGTGGCCCTATTATTCCACCTATATTCACAGGTGTGACTGGTGGAGATGACTGGTGGAGAGATCTTCTGACCGAAGTGGTAGTTATGTATCTACTTGCAATTTTACATGTTTTTGAATTGCTAGGTTGGCAGAAGTTGGCACTAGTGATGGGAACTCACCGCATCACACAGCACTTGGGCCTCAGATTACCAACCTGCTGATCTTGCAGTCATTAGAGTCAATGTCTAAAATTGGTGAACCTCTATGTCCCTTGCACCTGTGCAACAATGCAAATATAGAACAGCTTGGCATTAATTATGTATCATTACCTTTATATTTTACCCACATTCTGTTATCCAAGTATATTTTGGATGGTAAAAAATGGTGGTTGAAACATATGAAGAATAATAATGATATGAAGACAAGATAGTTACATCACAAACGTAGTTATGAATACTTAACTATGTCTAATTTCCTGACTTGACTCCTCAAACGTATTTTTCTAGCCAGTAGCCAAGCTGAATGACAGAGATCTTGAATTGGAAAACAGCAGAATGGCATTTCCAGCCCCCTCCCATCAGTGATCTGAAGTGGGCTGAGCTATTTCAATTGGGGTCCTGATTCTGATGGTTACACTGGTGTAAAAGATTGGTAGCAGGAAAGGGTTAGAAATATCCTGCTATGCACTGATCACCACCAGAATAGACCTCTGTTGCTTGGTGCTGACAGTTCATAACTGTTCAACACAATACCAGCCAGAGTAAATAATACTCCTGGACTGACCTGGAAGTTCTTCACATCCCAGCTAATAGCAATAGTGATGTGAACATATATCCTGTGCACATGTCAAGAAAATATGCCCAAAAGCTCATAGATAACAGTTGGAAAGCAATGGAATCAGAACTCAGGTTAAATAAATCTATAGTGAAGTAAGCAAATAATAATCAGCATGATTCTTCAGATCCAACATCCATATCCATCTGGGTTTCAAAACACTTATTTAAAGACTCCAGAGTAGATCAGAGCAACAGGTTCCAATTTTTAAAAAAATCTAGTTCACCATTAAACAAACTAAGTTGTTCATCTGTTATGGTCAAGAGTACCTTCTGAAAACTAGATGTGAGGTGGCAGCTGCTTAAAAACCCACTACACGAGTGAATAACCAAGTCTACCAGTCATCTGTACAATATAATGATTATGTGAGCACATTTACTCAAATTCTTATTAAAAAATATAATGGTGAGAACCCTGCCTGACTTTTTCTCACAGCCCCGCAATCTTATAAAGGCCTCTATCAGCTTTAATATTTGCTCTAATGCAGAGCATGTTTTCCCCACGAAAAACTTGGTCTTGGTTCCAGGGAAAAGCACTGGAACAGAGTTTGGAACTTTTGGGTTGAAAATAAATTTGGTACTGTTGAACATTAGATGCTGGGGAAACAATTCACTGCCACTAACAGGCTTTCATCATAGCTAGATCTGATTAATTGTGCTTTTATTTTCCCCTCTCCTCAGATACATATCCTTCAGTACAATAAATTGTTGTATGACTTGGCCATATGTACATGAATTCTCAAAACTGCACTGTTTCCATCTGAAACTGAACATTCTTTTAAAGAACCACATTCAGTTTTACGCTTTGTGCTATCATCTAAATATTGTAGGAGCATTTAGGAAACTGACAAATCAAGCTGTTGTGCTTCTCAAACTTACCAGCATGTTGCTTTCCTCTAGTGCCTACTGTAGTCCTGGAAACAGATGTCTGGTGTGCAAAAATGTGTCAGGTAAGTTACCCACTGTTTGAAAAGTCAGCAGCAGAGGACAGTATGCCAGTAATAATTTGGCAGATTGCAACACAACATGGAAGAGCCATTTTTCTAACAGCATCAACAGAAAGGTCCAAAAGTAAATATGAAAGGGAAAGCAGTGGAAGCAAGTTTTGGTGTTCCTCAGTTCCTGAAAATAAGTTTTATTTCAGATCCTCCAAATGGAAGACTTGCACAATCATATAATGTAAGGGGTTATGTTTCAGGAGAAAATAATCCATTTTCATCCTTCCAGGCAGATTGATAGATCTGGCATAGAAATGTTTTCTTTAACTTCCTTTTGCAATGCTTTGAGAAAGATGGTGAATTCAGTTTCTCAGAGTCATTTTTCTCCATATCCCTCAGAAGAAACACTTGACCTTTAAGCTAAATTTGTATAAAGCACATTCATATATATCCATATCAATGAGTGATGGTCTTACAAATTAATATAACATGAATGACAATTTCCACTTTAGTAGATTTTCCAGGCTGAAAATTAACATGAAGAATGAATATCCATAGAATCAGCAACAGCAAGTACCATATATACCTGACTGTAAGTCAAGAAACGTATGCCCAAAAAGTGACCAAAAAAACCTGGCCCAATTTATATACAGGGCAATACGTTAATAGGCTTACTCCTCAAGCATCTTCCACAGCACAGCTGTCTCCTGAAGGGACGGCCAGGCTGGGGAAAGGCTTGGGGGGTGGCAAATGCTTCCCTCCCTTCCCCCGTCCGGGTGTCCTCCCAAGGCAAGAGGACACCGGGATCAGGGAAGGCTAGGGGGACAAATACTTTCCTCTTTTCCCCAGTTTGGCTCTCCTCCCAAGGCAGGAGGACACCCACATCAGGGAATGACTTGGGGGGCAAATGCTTCGCTTCTCTCCTCTCCTCTGCCCCAGTCTGGGTGTCTCCTGAAGTGACAGTCGGGCTGCAGAGAAGGAAGAGCGAGCACTTGCCTCTGAAGCTTCCTTCCTAGCTTGGCTGTCTCCCAAAAGGACAGTCAGGCTGCAGATGACAAAGAAGGGTACTGAGATCCACATTTTACCGCGACTTATCAATGGGTCATCTCAAAATGCCTGATTTTGGCCCCAAAACCTTCCCTTGACTTATACACAAGTATATATGGTACATGTCTATATCACTTATCAGTGAACCAGCACTCCCTAAATGGTTTACACTGTGTAAGCCCCCAAGAAGCTGGGTACTTATTTTACTGACCTAAAAAGTATGGAAGGCTGGGTGAACTTTGGAGTCCCTTCTAGGACTGAACTTACAACATTGTGGCTGCTGTACCACCATGGCTCCTAGAATTCATGTTTTGTAACAATAACAACAACATCAACAACAACAGCAACAATAATATATTCCACCTTTTCCTTGAGGAATCAAGGCAGATTACACTTTATCTTTTCATCTCGCAGATTATTTTCTAGTTTCCTTCAAAAGCCCCCTTTAAAGGCACTTGATTAGAATGGAAATAGTGTTAATAGATCGAGAATGCTGACAGGCCAACCCTTGCAATGTATTCTTTTACAATTATCCATTTTCCTCCCCACCCCCCAATTTTTCTAAAGTATCTAGTGAATTATTTGCAGTGAAATAATGGTTTTGGGGATCCTGTATGACACGTTACACTATTTACATTTACCTTACTATATAATGCTGAATTGTGAAGACGTGTAACAGGACACCATCAAGAGCACTTAATGAGCACCGGGACTGGAGCACATCAGTGCACAATGAACATCACTGTGCAATGCATACAGCTGTACAATGCAATCAGTGCATGATGCGCATTGGTCCATAATGCATATCAGTGCACAAGGTGTATAATGTACAGTGCATGTCAGTGTGTGAGGCACATCAATGTACAATGCACACTGATGTGGATCAGGCACTGATGTCCATCAGACACAGATACACTTTGGGCACTCTGCTGACTCTACGTTATACCTTAATTTTGTTGCTGTTATTGTGTGCCTTCAAGTTGTTTTTGACTTGTGGCACTCTGGTAGCACTCTATTGTATTGTATTATATTGTATTATGCACAATTCTAATTGCCACAGACATAAGTCTATTTATAAAGAGGTAAGACCCCAATCAAATTTTGTCAGGTATCTTTGGTACTATCGAAAGCAAAGATTTAATCACCAAAATGTGTCTAAGTGTAAAAATAAATATTGCTCTTCAAATATTTTTAAATTCCCCTCAAAGGGCCCGAACAGACAGGCCAAAATAAAGCTGCTTTGGGTCACTTTGGAGGTATGCTTTTTAAAAGACATATGCATCTTAAGAGGCCAGAAGCTGCACTAAAGCTGCGCTCCAGTCCTTAGAACTGGAACGTGGCTTTGATACAGTTTCTGGCCTCTTAAAATGCATCATTTAAACAGCATATCTCCAAAGTGACCCGAAGCAGCTTTATTTTGGCTTGTCTGTTTGGGCTCAAAGATAGCCAAAAAACACTTCAGTTTCAAACACATTATGGCTCAGGATTTGGACTACAGATCACCCTTCCCTAAGTAACTAAGAACACTGGTATGTGGAAAGATCTAGTAGCACCTTTGAGAGTAAAGAAAGGAGTTGGCAGCATGAGCTTTCGTATACTTAAGTCTATTTCCTCAGATGCATTCAGTGAAGTGGTAAGTGATTCTACAGACTAACATGGCTATATCTTTGAATCAAAACATTGGGTGCATCGTTTTGCTCCTGAACTTTAACTCCATTTAAACACAATAACAGGGGGTAACTGTTTATTAATTTTGCTTTTGAAGGACAGAACAAGCAATTTTAGCAATTTTAATCTCACTGCAAGAAAGTCTGAAACCAGCAGTTTTCTCAGTTTGGGACTATTCTATAGAAAATTCACATGTGGTCCCCCTCCCCACAAAGAAAGCAGCATTCTTTCCATATTAAATAATATTTCTGGATAGATAGGTTATTTTCTGCCCAGAAAATGCTCTTTATTGCAGGAGAAAAAATAACAATAAATCAACCCGTGAAGCTTCTTGCCAGTTCAGAATTCTCCTCATGAGGGTTGCCCAATCCTTAAGAACACATACTTTGATCATTTTTAAAATGTACTTTCAATCACTACATGATAGCATATTCCCACTAGTCACCTGACTCACTACATACCACATCACTAGTGATCTGATGCTTTGCTAGTATAAAAATATACAGCAGATTTGCAGCATGGTCCTATGCACGGTTAGACCATATTTACTAATCCAGTTTGTATCTGAGGGAAGGGATTCTTATTGTGTTTAATGTCATTAGTCCAATGTAAGCCAGATATATAAGATGTCACATGTAAAATGGAATAACCTGCAGACAGAATTCTGCCTTTAGAAACAGGTAGAAAAAGCAGAATAGAAACATTATCTCTTATCTAAATACCTCCTCTGCAAAAAGCATCTTGACTGAAAGTTGTGTTACAGATTGTACTACACCACTCCTAAGCACTCCACTCTAGAAAATAACAATTACATTTCCTATAGTTCTGAAACAATAGCAGTTCTTTAACCTTGAGTTGCAATGGTTTTGAAGTATCACAGATGTGTGTTTACTTGAGTCAGATGTTCAGAGAGAAAAAAGGGAGACATGTTTAGAATTTGGTCAGAGAGGTGAAATACATTCTGGCATTTTTAAATTTTATGTTATTTTTGCTTTTTCAGGATTACAGCTCCACAACCTTAACTCTGGATTTTAAAATGATGTATCCCCCTCTTTTAAGAAATCAAAGGCTGGAGTAAACAAGAAGAGCCCATCAGTATGCCCATGCTGTAAATTAACAACGGCAAAGGTTAATTTCTAGTCCAAATGTCCTTGTTTTCAGAATGTAACTCCAATTGCAGCCTTGCTTAAAAACGTAGGTAGGAAAACTGTGACCCATAACAATAACAGAGGCAAATGGTCACCAAGAACACAAAAGTTTAGAAATAACAGACGATGCATTTTCTTATCAACCTTCATTAAAACTGGGCTTGCCACTTCATTTCCATACACAAAGGATTTTGAATTCAAATTGAGATTCTCATGCACCAAGGGCATATGCAGTCTGCCCTTCTTTTACGTGGGCATACACACACCCTGCATAAAGGGAATTCTGCCTATGCTTGAGCCCCATTTAAATGAATGGAGCTTGTGCACCCGGAGGTGCATGCGTGCCATGGGTGCGCGCGCCATTACTCCTTACCGGATGCGCCGCCCCTTTTTCCAGTGTGCCTTTCACTGTATAAGTCTGTCCCTGGCTTACCACTCTACCAAATGCATCTGAGGAAGTAGATTTAAGTCTATGACAACTCATGCTGTCAACTTCTTTCTTTAGTTAGTCTCAAAGGTGCTACAAGATCTCTTTACATACTGATTCTACAGACTAATATGGCTATATCTTTGAATTCTACCACATTTTTAAATTAGTTCTTATTGGCGTATTACAGACCGCCATTTAGTACGCACTCTGCCCTTCTTTTACGTGGGGCAGCTCTGTGCGTACTAGAGTTAGAAAGAGGCGTGCTAGGGTTAGGAAGCATCTTACCTTCTTAACCAGTCCTGTCCCTAGTACGTGCAGAGCGCGTAGTAAATGGCAGCGCCCATCCACACGGGCACCACCATCTTTACGTCCTGGACCCACAGCGTCCGGATGTGGCATGGCGGAAGTGATGCTACGAGTGCACGCCTTGCGCCTCGTGGCGCCACTTCCAGGTGCCAAGAAGAAGCGCCATTTTGGCGCTTCTTTTTAGCTGCGCCAGGAAGCCTCGCAGTCTGGCCGCTAGGGCTTCTCGGCGCAGCTAATGACGGTGGTGGCAGACTGCCCACTTTTGGGCGGTCTGTAACACGCCATTGACTTTCAAAGGAAACACACACCCTGTCTCTTAAGCCTGAAGACTGATAAGGAGAGATACAACATCATTAGAAAATATAAAAGGGTGTCCAAAACCAAAACCAAATCCTTTTTTTTTTAAATGTAGCAGAGGGGATAGAATGGAAACTTACCCTCAACCATAACTATGTGGTGGCTAGAGTCATTGTACATTGTACAAATGTATGATTGCACATTGTTTGTCATTGTACACACAAGTCATTCCTTGCTTGGGTTATCAAGACCTAAAAACAATGGTCCCCAGACTTCGGTCCCCAGATGTAGCTGGACTTTCTGGTAAAGGAATTCTGGTAATTTAATGCATCATATCTATTTCTTAGAAGTCTTTAAGATCAGATATAAGCATATGAAGATCAGAGATGAATACAAAAATGGAGATGAAGCACCAAACCAGCATGCAGGCTTAGAGATGCTGCTGTCCAACGGTGACTTGTAATAATGTTGCAATCCTAGGAAATGTGTACATTGGGTCAGACATGACTTCTTCTATATGGTTCTATATGAGCAGCGATAGTATCTTATATAATCAGCTTAGGGTTGCCAAGTGTTCTTTATCAAAGATGCCCCTTATTTGAGGACCAGAAAGCTTGTTCCTTATAGGACAGGTGCGTGCCTCTTATTATAAGCTGTTGTTGTTGTTGTTGTTGTTGTTGTATCCCTCCAAGTTGTTGTGTGCCTTTAAGACCTATGGTGGCCCTAAGACCCTATCATGGGGGTTTCTTGAAAAGATTTATTCAGAGGTTTACCATTGCTTTCACCTGAGGCTGAGAGCATGTGACTTGCCCAAAATCACCCAGTGGGGTTCATGGTTGAGGGGGACAATATGCAAATTATTATTGGGGACAATATACTTATTTTATAGAGAAACACAGGGCTAGGGTAACTGGTATTAGTACTTTCATTTGGGAAGAACACAAGCAGGGTATATATTTAAATAAACAAATAAATAAATAGAGAAATAAATAAAAAAGGTAAGTTCTGAAAGCAGCTACGTGGGCAACCTACCCACCATTTTGGGGTCCTAAAAGTAATGAATTCATGTTACTTTTTTCTCCTACCAATAGGGTGAAAATATTGAAGAGATATCTCTGAAACATAGTCAGGAAAAAAAAAAAAGCTTTTCGGGGATTCTTTCCAGGAAGAGTTGAAGATATGAATCCCATTTTAATTTATAAAGTGTGGTGATTTGTTTTATGAAAGGCTTGTGGATATTCAACAAAAGAACAAAGTAACAGAGTGTTTATTTTTTTATCCCGTGAACAATGGCAATGTTTCAGTTAGGTGACAATATTTGTCATATAAAAACAAAGCTGAAAGTGAAATTTCTTTGTGATGGAGGGAGAATCCATTTTGTTTTTGATAGAAAAGATCTTGCTTTGCTTTTTAGTGTATCATATAATATTTTCTCAACTGAAACCCAATTTATGTTACTGTCAGCTCAGTAGGTTGTATGGGTACCTGTCTCATAGTCCATCATAAATGATGGATGGATGACCTGGATGAAAATATGCGTTTCTACTTCAGAAGATTTGAACATTGCCATCAAACACCTCACTTTAATAGTTGGCTGGCAATTCCTTTCAGAGTTCTAGAAAGAATTCTGATGGATTATAGTAGTAGCAAGGTTCTATGTTCAGGTAAATTTACATTTTCAAAGAGAAAAAAACATCTCATTGCTATAGGACTCGTTGCTATAGACCTATCCATTCACTAAAGTGGGCTTTCTCTGAAGGGGAAATTCGCAAACATTAGTAGAGCTATGAAGTATTATGAACATATCCTTCTATATTTATATGACTATAATGCTTGACATGTCTTTTTAAATTAGGGATGGATAGCCTTTGGTCCTCCACGTGTTTTGGACTCCAGAACCTCCATCATCCACCAAGACCAGTGATGAAAAACTATGGAGATTGAGGCCCTAAACATCGGAAAGACCTGTTCAGCAATCACAATATCCTGCAATATAATATAGTAACTACTGAAGAGTCACATTTTTGTTATGAATAACCAAACATGATTGAAAAACCTACCTTTACAGCCTGACAGTGCCCTGAACCAAAGTGTTTTTGAAGTAATGAAGTTGGAGTGCTAATAAATGCACTCAGTGATTGGGTGTCTCAAGATGAGCAGTTGTGGCTGAACCCCGAGGGCTCTCTCAAGCTGCCTGTTCTCAAGTCATCCTGAGATTAAAAGCCATTATGGACATCATTTCCCAATGCTTCAATCTCTAGAATTTTGAAAATACTTTGTTCAGTGTACTGGTAGGCTATTCAAGTAAGCTGGGGAGGCATTATCACTCATAACTAAAATGATGGAGCTGTATCATCACAGCTACAATGATAATGCAAGATTTCAGATCTTTTTGTGTATGTGTGCATGCATGAACAAGCCAGCATATTCACCTAATGGTTCCTGTGTTCCTCGTTGCTTTAAAAGAACATAGGTCACTCAGTAAGTAGGGTGGGAAGAGTGTTGGATACTCCCATTTGTTCACTTGTGTGTGGTGCTCCTTTACTCTGCCTTCCACAGGTGAAGCTCAGAATTGCTTGTATAGAAGTGTAGGGTCCAATAGTAGCCACTTGGATTATAATATGTAGTCTGATTTTCGTTTCACATCTTCCTACAAAAAACGGGACAATGCAAACAAATCCTGCATTAACTAGAAAGGCATTTTTCTGTTTGATAAATAAATGAATACAGAATCTAGGAAAGTTCATGAGCAATTTAAGTTCAGCTATGTTTTTGGTCTATGTCTCCACACTCCACAGTTCTTGCGTTATCATACCACTGTCGTTTTTTAAGGCAGGGGCATTTGTGTGGATCAGCAAAGCCAAACATCTAAATGGCAAGTAGAACTAAATATATAGAGTGTAATTCTTATTGCTTTATGTGCATACAGATTCAGTTAGGGAGGTATACTTATTCCAGCATGGGACATATAAAAATGCATGCATATAACGCCAGGACACTACAAGAGAAATAATTAATTTTGGTTCATGCTGACGGCTGGAATGAAATGGATGAAATAATCCTGAAATCATCTGCATCTGAAATTAATCTTTAAAAGGACCATTCTAAATACAACATTTACTCAGTCAATTTGTTAATATCCATGGGGAAAATATGATAGCTGTTCAGCATAGTCTTCATTTCACTGACTATTTTCTTAAGAGCATGTAATCAAAAGTAGCAATCTTGTCACCCCTTGTTCTTTAGTTTGGCAACTTCACAGTAAACATACTTTTCTCAGTTTTGTATTGTCTAATATGTTATATATGTTACTATAAAATATAGTGCATTGGACCACAATGGACACATCTTTATGGTATCCACTGGGGTTTGTTTCCAGGACACACACATGTACACACACTCATGATGGATACCAAAATGTGTGAATGCTCAAGCCTTGTTATATAAAATGGTGTCGTGAAATAGTGTTCCTTATATAAAATGGCAAAATCAAGGTTTGCTTTTTAGATTCTTTTTTTTAAAAAAAACATTTTCAAGCTGTGGATAGATGAATCCATGGATACAGAATCCATGTATACAGAGGGCTGACTGTATATATATTTCCTTTAAAAGAAAATAAAAAACCTTGATTTCTAACTTCAGTCCAGTTTGTCTCCTTTGCTGCCTAGCTAATCTATTACTTCCTTTTTCAGTGGAGTTGCAAATCCACTCCAGAATTGAACCTGTTTTGGGGATAGGTTCCAGCACTTTGATTAGCTTCTTTAAAGTTCACCATCCTACAGACATTGGCACCACCTACTACCATTGAGCATTATTAGTGTAGGATACAGTCTGCCATTAAGCACCCTAAACATTGCTATAAAAGGCTGGGAAAAAAATCTCCCAAGCAAGTTTTTTTTGGCACAGGAGAAGTGTGTAAGGCTAGAGGTGAGGCTCCTGGCACTACAAGAGCATCATATTGGATTAGATTTAGATTCTAGTAAACACAGCATTTTCAATGATATTGACCAAGAAGGCAAACACTGGTGATGGGCTGTTCTCAGTCTAGTGTCTCTGCCTGTGCACTAGAGGAGCAGGATTTCGGTCATAACATTCTTATAGTAAGTATCAACAGAATATTGCAGCATTAAATAAGTTAGTCAAATTAACTAACATGTATCATGTCTGAAAGTATGGACAATTCCCCTTCCAAACCCCTGCTGTCAACTGCATGCTGTGCTTCAAAACAGGCATAGCAACTTTCCTGTGTTTGTTATTAAACTGCTTTCATTCTCTTTGCTGCTATACAAATTCAGATCTTTCAATACACGGGTCAATTCACAATGCAATATAAATAGGAAAAGAGGGGGGGAAACCCATAAGAATTGCACCATTCTGCCTTCACAGGGACCATCTGTCCCTCCACCTGGCGATAGTAGTCACGATTTGTCTTCAGCATGAATGCCGCTTGCTGTTTGTTGAAGGTGAAAGAAAATATTTCTGCAGTAAAGGTTACATAATATTAAATATATACAAGATTTAATCCATATATACAAAGATCACTTGATCATGATAATTTATGACCTTTCTCCTTAGAAGGTGTGCTTTCTATAGAAACAATATTGTTTTAAGAAAGAAGGGAAAATGTATTTTCTTCACCCCTTACTTCAGAATAATTGAGATGTCTAGAATATTTCAGAAACAATATTTTTTGAGCTCATCCCGCTCCTCTTTTAAGTGCTTTTATCAGAGACAGTTTTACCATGAAGCCATGCCAAGGGAGATTATGGAACTCTCTTTATCCCGCTGTTTTCCTGACAGGATACATGCATGTTTAACTTCAAACATGAGTCTTACTGCATTCTCCCGTATGTAGCCAATATGCAACCTGGGCTGATCCCACGGCTTTTCAAGGATGGGAAAAAGAGTGCATATGGGCTGCATATGGGAGAATGTGGTAAGACCTGTGTTTGAAGTTAAATGCATGTGTATCTGTTGGAAGATTTTTGCATTCTCTTTCTCCCTCCTTAGATAGATAGGGATTTCATGCATGCAAGCCCCCCTCTCTCTCTCTCGCATTCAAACTAACCATGTGATTTAGGTCACACACACACCCCTTTTGGGATTAACAAATATTCTCTCTCAAAGATTTTCTCCTGAACTGTTCGTCCTCCATCTTTCTCCTCTGTCAACTTTCTTTGGAAAGATGGTGAGATAATTTTTTTTCCTTTAGCTGAACTATTCTCTAGCTAGATTAGGATATAGAATCTATGTAGATTAAAGTCATTAGTAAACTTTTGTTTAAACTGCAAGCTATTTGTGTTTGTTGTTTCTGAGTCAGTCTCAGTTCTTAGAGAAGCATAGTTGGACAAAGACAAATTTCTGCTACTATGCTGATTTAAAGCTAAACCATAAAAGGCTTGGCTTTGACATTTTTGACATTTAAATATTTTTGTTTCTTTCAAAAGTCTGAAGCCCTGGGAAACTTCAATTGCCCTACAGAATCCTGTGAGGAAAACAATGGGATAAAGCGCATGCGATAATCTCCAAGGATATGCCCCAGGGAGCAGGTTACTGTACAATGTTTCCACATCCAAATAAAGACTGGCAATCTTTTTTGCTTTTCTTTTTTTCTTTCTTTCTTTCCTTCCTTCCTGTTTGAATAAAAACATATTCAGTTATGTGCAGTAAGATTTGTACTCATGCACCCAGGATCCTCTGTAAGATTACTAGAGATTCTGGCAAAGCTGGCTGTACCATTAGGCAAAGTGAAGCAACAAATTATTGATGTCATGAGAAGCATTTAACTTGTTATTACTGTGTTTTTGTTATTGTTTTTTTTTTACTGCGGGAATGAAGAGAAGTACTTGTATGATGTTCTGGGCCCAAATTATTTCACAGGCTGTTGGTACTATGCATCTTGACTTGTGTGTATGTTGAAGAGGTGCCAGGTGCTTTTCTGCCTCAGGCAGCAAAATGATTGAGCCAACCCTTGGTCCTGATGTGTATCACTGCATTTTGAGATGCACAATACAAGCTGCTGTGACTGCAATATGTTTTTTTTTATATCTAGCAGAATACAGATTAATTTTCTACATTTTTTAAAGCCCATCTTCAAAAGCTGAGTTGTCACATGGTAGTTGAAGTTTGGTGTTATTTATTTCCCAGCTCAATTGCTTCTTCAGCCGCTCACTCAATATCTCCAATCAAACACCTAACATCAAGCATGCTCCAATCAAACACCTAACATGGCCAAATGAAGTTATGCAACCAATTGAGGGGCACTTTTTTCACACTTGTGTTCAGTTTCAGGAGGAAGCAGTATGCTGAGTTGGTTAAGAAGGGATGGAGTTGGTAGAAGCACAGCTGATAAATGCCCATTTACACATAATTTGATAATAGTTACTATCCTCTGATATTACTTGAATGTGGTCTTACAATGCAGCCGAAGGATATGCAGTTTATACTATGTCTATTTTTATCTTCTGAGTATCTATTAAAAAGCAAGAGAAAACTACTGTCAGTCTGAGTTTTCAGTGACAAAATTTTAGCATCAACAGGGTTTGGGTGCAACATCAGAGGATTAGGATATCCAATAAGATGGAGAGTTGGGGGAGAAGTTTTCCCTTTTCTTGAGTGCTAGAAGAATGGCCTCCTGTTCTGTTTATGGATGCACTGAGATGGTCACATAAGGGTCAGTGAGGTGCTGAGGTGTAACCACATGACTGTTTATCATGTTATGGACTCCACTTTCATCTTTAATCTGGCCATGCATTGACTAACTTTAGACAGTGTCTCCAGGTTTTGGAGCAGCTGTGGGGATACAATATGCTTTACCTACCAATTGTTAGAAGGATGGTTTCCCCATGTGATTTGAAGCACTTCTCAGTAAGGTTTAAAGAACTGTTCGGTTTTTCTACTTGTGGTCAGCAGGGAAAAACATAGTAGATTGATATCAGCCTTTCTTCAAATTTCCCACATGGACAAAATCTTAGGAGAAAAGACTCTGTCAATTAAACATATTCAGGGTGAGCCATGTTAGCCATGCAGTAGAATACAAAATCCACAAAGCAGCAATGGCACTATTGAGCCAACTCCAAGCCATAAAATACATCATGCAAGCTTTTGAAGCTTCACTGCCTTCTTCCTTGTTGTTAAAAATCATACAAGAGAGAGAGAAAAAGTTGATAATGATAGATTCATAGGCCTACATTCTGTCTCAGATGATACTCTGTTGTTATTTAAGATTGTATTGAGGGATCTCAGTGCAGGTAAAGACAACTCCTCTTCTTTGCCATTTGAGGACTAAGGGCAATAAAAGACAGATAATAATATTTTAACTGGATTAACAGAAAAGTTACTTGCCTTGAAATATAGCTTTCCTTTAGATTCATGAACAGCTGGATCTCAAGGCAAGTCTCAAGGCAGCTGGAAGAAAAGGTTTACGGGCATAGCAGCCATGACGGAAATAAGCACTGGAGAAACAGGCTATTCAGAGCTGGCAGATTCTGTCTGCCTTTACCTCCCAATAGCTGGAAAAATTGCAGCTGTGACTGTAGGATCCCCAAAGAATGCCATCCTTAGTCTCTGTTTTGTATGCTAATGCTGAAGTGATTGGGGAAAATCTATTCCAGACTGTGTGAATCTCATATTTCATAAGAGCAAAATAAGTTTTCAAGGACTTCTCCCCCCGCACCCACAAAGTACTAGTAAATCTAAAATAGGAATGAGGTCATGAAAATATGAATTATAATTAGCACAAAGTGCCACCTGCCCCTTTGCCACTGTCTGATAACTCAGGGATGCTGTAATAAAGTGAGAAGTCAAAATAAACTGAATTATTGCTGGCAGCAGATAGTTCAATTTAAGTTGCAATATTTTCCCTCCTGCTCTAGATGATGAGATTGCGGTACCTTTTAAAAAAAACCTCATATTTGGTATTATGATGCTGGAGTACACACACACACCCACACAGAAAGAGAGAAATATACACAAATGTTTCTTCTCATAAATATTGTAAGAGTGCCTTCACTGCCCTCAGAGAAGGAAAGGACAGCTACCAATGCTGTTATGTAGCTTCAGAAACCTCTGGGGTATTTCCTCCACCACACATACAGTACTCCATGTAGTGCTATACCCTGTTTATTGTACCCATTCTTGCCAGTAGACCCAGTCCTAGTTTGTGGAGACAGCCTTCCCCTCTGTAAGAGTTATTTCCCCTGCCCTTAATAGCTGTCTTTGTCTCTTGGCTTCCTTCCCGTTTGTCTTTGACCCCCTCTGCAATTTAAAAAGTAGCTTCTTATATGAAAAAAGAAAATAAAACAAAGATGTTGCAAGGAATCTGGATGGCTTAAAGCCCCATTGGGCACACTGCACAAGGCTTTCCATGTGCTTCTTCAGGCCTAAATAAGCAAGGCTTTAATGGACATTCTGCAGCAACTGCTTTAATTGAGACTGATCACTAAGGCAATTAAGTTTATGATGCACATCCTGTTATCTTATATAACAAAGTGCAGAGAAAGTAGGTGACCTTGAAAAATTACAAACATAGCTATCACATTTTTCTCTTTTATGAAAAATGAAGATACGCTACCATAGAAACACAGTTGCTTTCAAACACTGACCTTACGCTTTACCCTGAAAGCATCACAGCGCCAAAGTGGAGGTGCCCCACATTTCTTTTCACTACAGATAGCTTGCCTTGTTTCCCCTTTACAGGTTATGTCATATCAGGCCACAATGGTATATATGTTGGTTTTATCCCATTTGGAGTACTATAAGGCACTCTATATGGGGCAGCCTTTGAAAAATGCTCAGAAACTTCAGTTCAACCAGAGAGCTGCAGCCAGGTTGTTAAGTGGAGTTGGCTAAGGTGGCACACAACTCCCTTGTTGCAACAGCAACATTGGCTGCTGGTCTATTTCTGGGCACAATTCAGACTGCTAGTTTCACCTATAACATCCTATATGGCTTGGGTCCAGGTTATTTGGGGGACCATATCTCCTTTCATGAGCCCATTATAGCACTAAGATTGTTTGAAGATGTTCTTCTATCTGTCCCACGAATCTATCAGGCTCATTTGGTGAGTACAAGGGAGAGGGACTTCTTGGTGGCTGCTCTTAGGCTCTGGAACTCCCTTCTTAGAGGGCATTCTCTACTCCGTATATGTATGTAGTAGTCTGAGTGTTCAAGCATGACTCTGGAGACCAGAGTTCAAATCTTCATACATCCACAGAAACCCTTTATACTAAGTTCAAGTTAACGTTTATTGTACTAGCCAAAGGCCATGACAAAAAGAGCTTATCAAAAAGCATTAAACATTTAAAACAAAAGGCACAGAATACAAAGGACAAAAAATGTCCCAACATTTAGTGTGCAGTTAAAATAGTTAACTGTTAAAAAGGACAAAAGGAAAATGAGACATCTTTCCTGAATATTAGAAAACATATACAATAAAATCATAACATCTAATTCATACCTGGTGTCTCCATGGCAATTTATGGCAATTTTATTTAACTCTTTCTTTCTAATCTTTTTTGCAGCCATGGCAAAAAGAGTCGCTCTATGTGTTACATAGTCATTGGTATCACTCAAAAGGAATTAGACCAGGAAAAGAAACAGTAGAGCTCCCACTTTTGTTTGTCAGCAAGGGTGTTAAAAATTTCTTTCTAGGTTTGCTGTACAATGGACAAATTAACAAGTAGTGAACAATATCCTCCACCTGAGACTGACTGCAGTTGCATAGTCTGTTCTCAAAAGGCACTTTGTTGTAGCATCCATCTAGAACTGCAGTAGACATTACTTGAAGTTGTAGCTCAGTCAAGGCAATTCTTAAGGTAGGCGACTTGAGATGAGTCAAATATCTGGCTCTAAAATGTTCAGTTTTCAAAAAGGAGAACCAAACGGTCCTAATTGACAGCAGATCTTTTTTTTTTCCCATAGCTTTTTATTGAGTTTTCCATCTATTGCCAACATAACATACTTCAAAATATACACATATTTTTCCCTTTTACATTATAACAGTACTTTATACCAATAAGCTTTACTATTATTATTATTGTAATTGACAGCAGATCTTTTCTTGAATCAGTCCAAAAAAGGAATTCTCTTAATTGCCTCTTATCCATGCCAATAACAGTGTTCAACTCAGAAAAGTTATATTTTTGTGAAAGAATTTGAAAACTTGAATTCCAGAACTGGTTGTTGCACATTTCCAAGTAACACAATGCTGGGAAACGATTAGTTGATAAGGTAGCAATATGTTTAAAATATCTAATTTCTGTGTAAAATCTATTCTTGTTTTAACTGAGGGGCAGCCAAATTCAGTATGCAAATAAAGTGCAGGAGTTCCATTTGGTAAAGTGCAGAGCTTTCAGAGAAACTTATTTTTATTTATTATCTTCACACATCCACAGAAACCCACTGGGTGACCTTGGGCAAGTCACACTCTCTCAGCCGCAGAGGAAGGAAAAAGCAAACCCCCTCTGAACACATCTTGACACAAAAACCCTATGATGGGTTTGTCGTAGGATCACCATAAGTTAGGAATGACCTGAAAGTACACAACAACAAAAGGTAACTTCAATCATATAAAGTTGAATTGTGACATTGTGCAACACTTGTATTCTCAGGAAGAAGATAGAAATATAGTCACGTCTTCAGAATCATAATGCAAATGAAGCCAACAGAAAAAAAATTCTTTGATTCCTCATATGGATTCCCCCCCCCCGAAAATCATATTAATACTAGACTGTCATTCCAAGTGATGAAGAGACTCCTTAGGTTCTTGGCCTAAGTGCTTTACAAGTCCTTCACTACATGTTCCTATAACATACATCTGCTATTACTTGATTACATTTGCACAGTTGCTTAGCCTAACATAAGCAATCGGGGGTGCATATTTTTAATCCTACATCACAATACTAAGGATATTAAAGCAAAATTAAAGCATTTGAAATTTCAAATGTGGCCTATGATGTGCTATAATTTCAGTTAGAAGACAGAATTTCTAAAGATTATCTAAGAAGAGATGACCTATTCTGCTGTTTGCTCCTTCCAGAAAAAAATCACACTTCTGGATGTAGTGATTGCATGGAAAGCTGCTTCATGAATACGCATGCATCTCTCTCTGCATTGTATCCCAGAAGTGTAAAATGGCCTTGAGATGATAACAATCAAGCTTTGTTACTGGTAATAATCTTTATACATGAGACTTTCCAGAAAAAAAAGGAGGGGGGAAAGAAACTAAGACAAAGAAGAAAGAAGCCCACATACTTATGCCTGAATGGCTGTAAAACAATTCCTTCTGCCAGATAGAAACAGGTCCAGACAAACAGGTGTAATTCCCCAATAGCTTTCTCCTGGAAAATCAATCTTACTTTAAGAACTTGAATATCCAGCCAGTTATACTTCATAATTCAACCAAGCTTGATTTCAGCCTAAATACTCTGCATAATGACTTATTTCAGAAAGCCACACAATCAATGCTATCAATAAACAGCAAAATGCTTTTAAAAATATGATACTTCTTAAAAACAACCATTATTTGCTGTTGTTTTTGTTGGCACACCTCTTCGTATGGATTGAGCTGGGGAGAAAAAACACACTGAACACAAAAGAGCATATAAAACCAAAACACATTGGAAAAGATATATACCTACTTTTAAATTTGCAATTTAAAAGTAATCTATATGGACCTGCTGGAAGAGGTTGTTGTTTACTACTGTTTTAAGCTCAAAGGACATATCTGGTCTATGAATCTTCTTCATCAAATAATTCCACAATCTAGGGGCAACCAAAGATAATGTCCTCTGGGTAACAATTGTCAGTTTAATTTTAGCTTATTGAAGTAAATGTCCCTCAAAGGACTGAGGAGACATGGCCAATTATATGAGAGAAGGCAATCACATAGGTAACTTGGACCCAAGCCATGTAGTGCTTTAAAGGTAACAACCAACATTTTGTTAACTTGGTCAGAAAAGAATGGGCAGCTTGTGGCATGATTTCAATTTTGGAATAATATGATCGCTCCTAGATGTACCAGTAACTAATCTACCTGCTATGTTTTGACCCAACTGTTGTTTCTGAACATGCTACAGAGATAGTCAAAAGTACAGCACATTGCAGAAGTCTAACCTTGAAGTTACCAGGGCCTGAAATACCAACTTAAGTCTTCAAACTTAAACACTACAAATTATATTGTGGAATAGTTTTAATGGGTCAGAACCCACTGTATATCTGATATATAAGTTATATTTTGAAGATCCTATTGATGTTTTAAAAAGCATTTAGAATAACCATAGAAATGAGCTGGGGAAGTAATTCATTGGGTAACAAGGCAAAATACAGGATCCAAAGGTAGACTTCCTTCTACAAATGGTACAATCCAGTAGATTCAGGAGGGAATGTGCACTTCCCTTCATTGAAGTTCCCCCCTTGAACTGTCAACACTAACTCTGGAGAAAACATCAGATCAATAATTATGCCTGAACCAATATTTTTGGGAAGGGGGAATGAGGACCTGGACCTTACCTAATGGTAAGAGTTGAAGTTCTATACCTTTTAGAAAATTGAAAACAAATCGGTCCTCTGGGAAGAATCTGCTACAACTTAAGAAGACCAGACTCTCTGTGGTGACTCAGAGGACCTTCTCATCAGCCGCTCCCAGGCTCTGGAATGACCTGCCGGACAAGATTCGCCATATTACAAACTTGGAAGCCTTTAAAAAGGCTATCAAGACGGATCTCGTCCGGCAGGCCTTTTCAGACTAGGTTAGATCATTTAGATCCATTAGACTTGCCTCCCTCTCTATTGACACTGATATCAGAATTGATTGATACCATTGCTCTAGTTATTTTTGAAAAACAGAAATGTAAAGGGATTTTTTTTAAAAAAAAAGCAGTGTTAAGGTAAAGCTTAATTAATACACCAAAATGTTACAAAAGTGTAAAATAACTTTTTGAGATTTGATGCTCAGAATAAAGTATTAACTAATTCTGAAGTTTTTAAAATTCATAGACTAGAGGACTACTTTAACTTTTCAAACAGTGATGTAATGGTAACAAAATGCTTTTTGGAGCCATGCAACAAGCATTGCGACTAATTATTATTTAAAAGGGACACCATTTTACATTGCCATTGTATGTAAAGGGATCTGAGTATCCACAGCTTTTGGTATCCATAGGGAGTCCTGGAACCAAACTCCATAGATACCAGGGTTCCACTGTACAAAAATTAAGAAATAGGGAAAGAAATGATCTGGTCTGGTGGGTTGGCCACTGTGCATGTCTGAAGCTGAAACAGCTACATGCTGTGGTCATTGCCTCAGCTGGCAGACTAAACTGCAAAATGGAGACTATAAATTCAGTGGGGAAGAAAGGAGTTAAGATATCAATCTCAGTCTTGCCTCTATCTGTAGACAAAAGCCTGTCTACAACTCCTAGAGGTCTCCTTGTTGTCATGGTAAAAAAGGCCTAGTTTTACCACACTCTAATGAATCATTTAGTGCGTGGTACAGTAGGATATGATATAATCTGAGCATATATTCTACCACCCACATTCAGCAACATTGTTTGCTACTGGCTTGGATTGCCAGGTCTCAAGCCACTAGTTAATGTCCTAGGAAACTGCTTTGTGTCTCCAGATATTTTTTTTTTTGAGGGGGGGGGTATGGTGTGAGGGGATAGTAAGAAGGATTAGAGGAAGAGAAGTTTGATTTTTGGAAGTGGATGAGACTGGAAGTAGCTGGAAGTCCGCTTCTGGTTTGTTCATTCATTGTTGTTTTTTTTAAATTACCTTTTTGTCTTAAACAATGCAGAGGTCCCCACATCCAGTTTAAGGGGCATACTGTTGAGGGTTCCAGAAAAAAAAGCAGTATACGCTTAGGGGTTTTGCCTCCTCCCAAAAGGTATTCCTGCCTAGTAGTAGACAGTGTTGGACTACATAGAAACATCTTCTGAGTTAGATCTGGTGTCAGTGGGGAAGATATTGGCACACAGCCTTTAAAGCAAATGCAACCCCTAGGGCTATATTTAGCCACAAGGTTACATGTAGCCTTGGGGCTATATATAGCCCTAGGGCCTGCATCTGCTTTAAAGCTTGTGTGCCAATATCTTCCCCACTGACACCAGATCTTACTCACAAGGTGTTTCTATGTAGTCCAATGCTGCCTACTACTACTGCATCAAAATGCCAAAACAAAAGAGTTTCCATTGGCTTTGCTCCTGCAATACATGTGGGATGTATCTTTAAGAAGTGGATCTTATCGCATTTCCCCATCGCTGGGGAGTATGCAGCCAATTTGCAACCTGGGTTTCTGCTGCATCTTTTCAAGAACGGGAAAATCCCACACTTGAAAAGATGTGGGAGGAGCCTGGAGAATCCTATGTTGCAAACGAGCTGCATACTCTCCAGCGATGGGGAAATGCAATAAGATCTGCTTTCTTAAAGTTACATCCCACATCTATGGTAGGAGCAAAGCCAATTCAATAAAACCCTGAAAAGAGGGGAGTGGGGAAAGAGGGAATGGATGGATGGATGCCTGCATTTTGGGCCTGCCATGCCACCTAGAAAAAGGCAGGGAATGGAGTGTTGTATCATGTGGTGTGTTTCTGTAGCTCAAGGTAGGCAATATGGGGGAAGGGTAATATGCAGCCCATAGGCTATAACACCCTGAACCCACTATGACCTTGTCTTTCTTTGTAGCCACAAATGTCCCCCATCCAAATTGCAATTTGGAAGTGTGGCAATGGCCAAAAAAAAAAAGTCCTTTTCAAGAGTTGCAGAAGTACTAGTTAGTTGGGAAACAAAGCACACACTCCTTGCCCATCCTTTTTTTTTAAAGGAAAATCTTATCTTCTTTGCCACAGTGACTGGAGGTACACCTCTCAGTGGGTTTGGGAAAGGGCAATGTGCCTTCCCCACCCGTGGGCATTGTTCAACCCTGCTGTAGATGTTGTTGAAGAGGGCATTGAATTTAAAATGTCCAATTCTGTCCTCGTAGTACCAGTATAAATTAGATACATTCTTACACATTTGGGGGTTTCTTCTCTGAAGACTGAAAACCTAAATATAAAAATGTAAGGTTGGTAAGAGTAAAAAACAACAACAACAAGTTGCTTCTCTATCCTTGCTTATAATTTAAGGCTTTCAAAGGCCCTATTGCATGCTCCCTCCCCCAAGAGGCTAAGTTGGTGAGTAAGCTTTTTCTGGACAGCATTTTGGTTATGGAACTCCTTCTCAAGGAACCTGGGACAGCTGTATCTTTTTTGTATTTCTGGTGAACTGGTAAATTGCATTGTTCTGTAGGGGTTCTTAGTTTTAAAAACTGGCCCATAATTGGCTTTTAAAATGGTTTGAATGCATCACATTAGGAGTCCTGATGTATGGGAAAGGAATTAATAAATGGTTTTAATAAATGAATCAATAAGCTCAGGAAAGGTATAACTATAAAGGAACATGCTTTGCATGTGGAGATTCTCAAATTTAATCCCCAACTTCTCCATTCAAATGGCCATATAGACTTGAAAGAACCCTGTCAGAGATCTCAGACTATAAGGCAGCTTCCTACTGAATGCATGTTGTTTCCAGCCTGTTTCCAGTGTTCACAATGTCTCTGAAATAACTAGAAACAATCAGTCTTTCAATATTCATAAAAAATCTTAGTGATTTTAAAACTAAATCCTCTTTTAGATTCATCAGGGTAAACAAAAACAGTTGTTTTAAAAATACATATGACGTGTTTCCAATGGATTTTGATTAGGAAAGAAAGTGATAAATAAGAAATTTCACAAATATCCTATCCTGGCTATAATATAAATTCAAAGACACAGCCCTTCTCTTTTCTCATCTTCTTTTATCTTCCAAATCATCTGTTCATTTCTCATTTTTAACGACTGTTATAATTTTCAGAACATTGATATATTCTTAAGTTGCAGGCTTTATGCGATGATAAAATAGGAAATAGTATTCCACAGATTCGCTAACAGCATCAAGGTGGGCGAAAGAATTTTTGTTCTTTTACAGATAAAGAAATACAGAGTGATAGATGACCAATGCAACAACTGCAAGAAGCAGCAGTAAGATCTTCTGTTATTACAAACTGTCATTATCCCATTGATTTACATTAGCCATAAAGGTTTGAAACCACCTCCTTCAATGTGTGTGTTTATTATCAGCATTTGAACAGACAACCTGTGAATAAGTTGATTACACAGTAAATGGAGCTTGCCACTGACAATGGGTGACGTCCTTCTTTCAGTAAGCCCAAGAGCTCTTTAAGCAATTCATCATGTGAAAGGTTAGTCTAATATCAAAATTGCACTGTTGAGTGTAAGCTGCTTCAGCTACTAAAATAAGCCTTAAGGCTTGTGGAGTACAAAAGAGTTTCAAGAACTAAGAAGGGAGAATTTGACTTCTTGTGGTTTTGCTGTTATGGGATCAAGAAATAAGTATGGGCTCATATGGAAGGAGGGAAAGTCTCCGGAAGCATCAAGAGTTTCCAGTTCATTTTGTTTTGATTTTACTAGCAGAGTCCCAAGTTTGTATCCAAAGTCTTTCATGAAATATCTTGGGTTATTCTCCCTTCATTCCCTTGTGTTCTTCCTCCTTCCTCTCACACTGATGTGCCACATCTAGACTCATGCAACATTTCAGAAACTGATTTTCAACAGTTTGTACTAAGCCTCCTTTTTTATTATTATTCAGGAGTTGTAGTCAAAGTGCTATAGTGCTTTAGCAATATTACACTAATTAAACATTAGGATCGAGTGGCAATTCACCTTTTGGGTAGGATGCACCCCACACCTTGCAACACTGTTTAATATTTTTTTAAATCATTTAATTTTTCAAAAACAGCCATAAGCTTCCAGCTAACTTCAGGTTTTTTGTTTGTTCTGGGTTTTTTTTTGTTTTGCTTGTAGCATATGGAACTGTGTAAGTCACTTCTTGAAACATGTGATATTCTTCTTCCACTATTTAGTGAGAATGCCCAAAATGATAAATGTAACTAGAAGTTACAGTTAAAACCAAAAAAGGATAATGTTATTCCCTCATGAAGTTTTATCATGATGTAACTTTGCTATATGTTCATTACTGGAGAATGGAATTAATTTGAAGTAATGTGAGACAGCATGGCGCTGCAGTTTGAATGTTGGAACTGGGAGATTAGGATTTGAATCCCTGCTCAGCCACGGAAACCCACTGTGTGAACTTGGGCAAGTCAAATTCTCTCAGCCTCAGAGGAAGGCAAAGACAAACCCCCTTTGAATAAATTTTTCAAAAAAAACCCCCATGATAGGCTCACTTTAAAATGTTTGCCTACACTATTTTCAGGAGCCTCTAGGGATGCTGAGCCCATCACGTCCTATATTGTTATATGAACACCTAAATCCAAAGGGACCTTTTCTTGACAAACAATCCTCCCCCTGCACAGAAAACAGAACTATTTTTGTTCCAACAAAAAGGAGAGTCTAGAGTTCCTCTGTATATTTCCCTTATAAATCAGAATCAAAATAGCCAATTTTATTACAGTGAGGAGGCTGTGAGGTGAACACCCTCTCACTCCTACCATGTGTTTCTTACAAAACCTGAGTTGATCTACACATCATGATTGAGTGGACAGGTCCCTTTCCTGCAATCAATGTCAATTAGAAGCTGCTTTTGTGTAGCTGACAATCCAAGGGGACCAAAATAAACTCTGAAGAACCCTAGGTAATGAAAAATGACCTTCATGAAAAGGAGAAAATGAACAAAAAAGGATTTCAGGAGACCAGACCATTCGTTATCTCAACAATTGTACAAAAGAGACTTTTTTGTCCTTGTTAGTAACCAATCCTCTTTTTATTGGTATTCATTGACCTGACTTTTGATTGATTTTGATCCCTTTTCTGGTTCAGCACTACAGCATATCATATCACCTATTACTATCAGGAAATACAGGCCTGTTATTCTATGTGATTTATGAAATTATGAAGGTGAATTCAATGTTGATTGCATCATTTATTTGAATAACAAGCAAAACCCATCCCTAATGTCTTCCAGGAATATATGGAAGAAATCAATAAATGTTGCTGAGATTTGTGGATAATAGTTTTCAGGTAAGGTCAACTAAGAAAACAACAAGGATTTCATGCAGTGGACTAGTCCCATGGGTCTTGTGTATTTCTGAACTGTGTTCATGACAACGAACTGCCTGGAATAGTTACCATTTTCAGTCCCAGGATGATCTCATTCATCCAGGCTGTTCATTGGATCTTCCTGATCTGCAAAGATTGTAAGAGCTCCTTTTAGCTAAAGCTTGCCCAAGCAACAAGGCTATACAGGGATGTGAATTTTACTTAAATGTGTTTTTGAAGGGTGCAACAAGATACAGTATTTTATCAACATCTGTGAGAACTTCCTTGAAAACTGAAAATTTTGAAGATAATTTGCAGTTCATTATTTTTCTGTGAAGGGACTTTGCACTCCATGAACAAAGTCATGTTTACTGTGCAGAAACTTGTGAAGGAAACATAGATATCCATGCAGAAAATGTACAGAAAATGCTGCCATAATCAAGTTGGTGAGTTATAAATGTGTAAGGTGGAGTTGTGCATTCATAACTGTGTAGTATTCATGATCCCTATATAGGTTAGGGGACACATTAGGGATGATGAAAGTCTCCCAATCCCCACTTATCAGGAAGCAGCCACACAATCAATTGTCTGTTGCTTGGGAAGCATTTGACTAACATTTCCACCACCACACTTTCTGCAAATGATCTCCAGTTGTGAAAGGGACCCTGCTTTTGCCTGCCATGATGGAGAGCTCTCATGTGAAAGGGTGGGAATATCAGCTAGTTTCTTCCCAAGGGACAGGGGAATAGGCTCCTGTCAATAGGAGTGGCTGTTTCCTGGGGTTAGGCTGAAATTCACTGCATAGCTCCATAGCTATGGTAGTTATACATTTATAACTGCCCAATAGAATTCCAACCTGCATTTTTCTTCACAAAAACCCCACAACAATAACACATTGGGTTTCTTATGCAAAGTCCCAAACTATGAAGATTCTTGATATAGGGGTGGGTTCTCATGATTGGGATTTCTTGAAACTCAAGAAACTTGCTTTTTGGGCATTGACTGAATATTTTCAAATATCCTTTCCATCTCAGTTCTGGAACTTTAGCATGCTCTTATCATTCTTGCCCTTTACAGTCAGCCCTCCTTATCCAAGGGTTTTTTTATCTACTGATTCAAGCATCCACGGCTTGAAAATATATATTTTTAAAAATATAAATTCCAAGTATCAAACTTGATTTTGCCATTTTTATAAGGAACACCATTTTGCTATGCCATTGTATTTAATGGGACATGTCCATCCATGGATTTTGTTATTCATGGGGGTTCCTGGAACCAAACCCCAGTGGATAACAAGGCCCAGTGTATTTCTGATTTGTTGTGACATAATCTGTTCCTGAATAATGTCTTTGTCCCTTAGTGATTGCTGCCATAATCATTCCTGCTACATGATTCTCACTGGAGGTACAGATGGCATCAGCAGCTCCAACCTTTATTTTCTGCTGCTGCTATGATCTTTTTCTTATAATTATTCCATTATTGTAGCACTTTATATTTTTAGCAGATAGTAGAGAATGTTGAGTAGTGGACAGCTGAAAACTGGGATAAATAAATAAGTCCTTGTTTAAGTTATTTCAAAATGTATGAAAATATATGAAGGAATGATAACTTTCAAATATGTTGGGAGGGCCAACTACAGTGGACCCTTGTTATACACAGGGGTTTGGTTCCAAGATGCCTAGTGTATAATAAAATCCGTGTATGCTCAAGTCCCATTAGATATAATGACATAGCAAAATGGTGTCCCTTATAAAAAATGGAAAATCAAGGTTTGATATTTGAAATTTATACTTTTTTTGAATATTTTCAGACCGTGGATGCTTGAATTAGTGTATAAAAATCCATGTATAAGAAGGGCCAACTGTATAATGCTGTCCAAGTATAATACTGAAAACAGAAATAATATATGCCCTGGTTTCAGCTTTGGACTGCAGCTCTAGAATTCCAATCCCCGCTCAAGCATAAAAGCTCACTTGGTAATCTCTTTCAGCCTCTGAGGATGGCAATGGAAAATCCTCTCTGAAGAACTCTTACCTAGAAAAACCTGTGATAGGGTAACCTTAAGGTCTCCATAAGAATATAATGACTTGAAGGGACACAACAATAACAGCATCTTCCTTCTATGCAAGAAGACATCAAGAGCACACCTAGGTAGTCACTTTTACTCCCATGGTTCCAAATTTTTTATTTGTAGTTTAGTGAGGCACTGCTATGCTCTGGCTGAAAATTTGAAATGTCCTTTCTTAAAGTAGCAGTTTAATTAGGATTCCATAGGTTGGAAACATGATAGTTAGACTAATAATGCTATAATTCTATAGTGTGAATGACCCCCAATCACTTTTTACAATGGTATAGGAAGGCAAACTAAGGACTGTAACTGAGTATATGGTTGCTTACTTTACTTGGCTCAGGCTTGTGGCAAGCAACTTTGTATAACAGCTCACTCACCAACTGAAGTCATAGTTGGAAATGGTGCAGTGATGGACCACTTAGAAAGACAACCTGTTCTGTTGAATACTGCAACTCAGAAGAGAAACTAGATAAACTAGAGAAATAATGCTTCTTGGCTTTGTACCTAGCCGTTAATAAATTTATGCTAATCCTAAATACCTGAATTTACATCAAAGCAAAGTGTTTTAAAATACAGTCCTATATATCATAGAAGGAGAAATGTCACTCTGCAGCCCTAATCTAGATAAGCCTCATCTTTCCCCAAATCTGGACAAGTCCTACCACTGCCCCAAATTGTGCCTTTTCACATTATCCAACTTGCAAAGGGTTGCATTAGAGGTGCAGGAAAATCCAGATCTCCATTTAATTGGAAAATCTCCTGCTAATGGAACTAACCTTGGCAAAAGCCCCACTGAAATCAATAACATTTCAGTGTACACATATATAGGATTGCACTGTTACGTACAAAACAAGACGAAAAAGCTTATTGTAATCTTGTTTCTGCAGAGCAGAGTGTCTCAAGTTTTCAGGTGTTCTTTTCATGAGGCTTTAGCAGATGGAGGACCAACACTATGATTGCCAGAGGCACAGAAGCTGGACTGCACTGAACATAATGATATCTGTGGCCTTGCCCACCGGAATGTGAGTCCATCTTTCCTCCTGCTACTGACAATGATGGAACGCAACCTAGTGAAATGTGACAGGATCCTCATTATCTTGATAAGTGGCTTCACATTAATGTGAAAGCCACACATGTATCACTAAAAATATTTGCTGTGGGCTCAGTTCTTATGAAACACTGGTCACCTGTCTTTCTCTGATATATTCTGCTTGGCACTGTTTCTGACCAGTATGACCCAACATTCATATCATTTCAACTATCTAAGCCTCTGAGCGAATCATTTTTCTCCCAAATGGTTTTTTTTTTGGGGGGGGGGACCATCTTTAAACTATGAACAGACTTCTTCTGGCAGTTTTTAATCTCACTAACTTTGAGAACAGGACCTTTGCATATTAAGGCCTGAAGTCCTATGGGAAGCTTAAAATGCTTTGTTTGACACTACTTTAAAGTCAATTGCCTAGGAGGGGCACCGCCACAAGAGCTGAACAAAATGGCCCCAAACATCAGGCCGCATGGCCTAAATAGGCCTAGCAAGGGGAGGGGCCAGGAAGAAGTTGCTCCTCCCCCTCCAGGCTGCACCAATCAGCAGCCTGGAGGACCGGAAGGAGCAACCATAGAGAGGCCCTCTCAGGGCAGACAGGCCTCTCCCAACTTACCTCCTTTCTGCACCTCCCCACCAGCCCAGACAAGCCTCAGATGCCCAGCAAGGCATGCTGGGGTGCTCCGAGACAAACAGTAGCAGCGGAAAGGTGCGGCCTCCCCGTGGCAATGCGGCTGGGGCGGGTGAGCCCGCCTGCCATCCTTTGTCCCACAAAGAGACTATAAAACTTGCTGGATTCAGCGTTAATTAGGGGAAAGGGGGGTTGAATTACAAGTATGGTTTTATTAATGGCAAATTTATTACTGACTTGTACATTTCACTATTGGAAAGTTGTGTGTGTGTGTGTGTGTTTATCTTATCCAAATTTGTGTTTGAAAGGTTCTGCTTAGTCCAAAGATGACCCATGCTCCACAGAAATATCTCTAGATCTCTGGAAACAGGGCAGCAAAATGAATGAACAGAGACAGCAAAAGTTCCTTCTCACTCAGATTCTCACAGTTTCTAATAAGGTCATGTTCACAGCAGATCAAAACATCCCCAGCCATAGTTACATTTAAACAAGTCTTGCTGGAAGGGTTTATCTATTATGAATAGCAATTTTCATCAGAAGCTGTGTTTCCCCCCATAAAACCTGGCTGTTAATTGTACTGTATTTTGGAATTGCAATGTATACAGCTTGATTCATATATTTTTTTTTAAAAAAAGAAAATCCATGCCCAGGCTGGTCAATGAGTGCTTAAAAGTGACTAAACTTAAGGAGTGTTATGCAGGAATATGATGATTGCGATAGCAAGCGTGTTACTCAGGCAATGTGTTAAAGAACTCTGACTGACAGATAGAAAATAGCAGTCTTCAACAGCAGTTTCTAAGATGAAGGGGACAAAAATGAAATTTCTGTCATAATCTCCCTCTCTTGCTATTTTAAGTTCCCCACTCTCCCTGGATGACTCACATACTATCTCTTCCTTTCTCCTTCACCACTACAGTCACTAAGCTCAGTCACTTTATGCAGCTCATAGCTTTTTGCTGGTTTCTATAATCACACAGGTGGCAACGACGGGGGTGAAGGGAAGGAAATAATTTTAGAACTGTCTTCACTAATAGCTACACACAGTTAGTAGGTGTATTCTCTATGTCAGAGCCCTACGGTTCTTTAAGTGCTTTTGAGCCTACTTCCAAATTCAGTATTTTGAAGGGACTCACTCAAAGCTTGGAAAGGTTATTTTAGGGACCACTTCCAAACTCTTTCCCCCAGCTCCCAGTCAGTGTGACTAACGTTGGTGACAGCTGGGCATCCCTAAAGAGAGCGTTCCAAAGCTGAATGGCCATCATGGAGAAATTTTGTTATGTATATCCATGAGAAATGGATCCCAAATCTACAGTTTGCTTTCACAGATCTTGAGTTAACTAGACCATCTGAAGAATGTACACATGCTTATTATAACTAGATAAATAGTTTTGAATGATGCACACAGGAGCCACTGCAATCTTTTCCACTCCACAGTTATAACACTATAATTTCACTTTAATTACATCATACAAACCTGGGATTTGCAGTTTAGGCAGGGATATTTAGAACTCTGAACCAGAACACAGTAGGAAATATTTATATGCGCGCGCACGCACACACACACACACACACACACACACACACAGGATCTGTTCTGGATCCCCCGTAAAAATGAAAACTTGCTGATATTCAAGCCCCATTGGCTTAAATAGTAGTGTGTGCCCGTGAGTGCACAAGCCGTGGGCACATGCACCATTTAATCTTCCTCTTTATGGCACCCACAGATACGTGAGGGACACTGATTCCAAATCCGTGAAAGCAAGGGGCTACTGTATATGGTACGTGTGTAAAATAATTAAACTTTTTCTGGTATTATTTAGTCTGAATAAAACATGTGAGCTTCTTATTCTTGTTTATTTGCTTTTAGTTCCAAGTATATGACCATAACAAACCAAATTCATTTATCATTAACATGGCCAGTTGAAGCCTTCCCCAATGTGGTACCCTCCAGATACCAAGGTCTACAATTCCCATCCATCCCAACCAGCACTGACCATTCTGGCAAGAATGTTGGGAGTTAAAATCACATTGCTGAAGCCTATATTCATCCTTTTTTGTGGATGGATACATCCCATGCTTATCATGAGCTGTCTCACTGAGAACTCATTCATTCAGGTCTATCAAGCTCCTTTTCATTGGCTCTGGAATGTCTTTTAGCATATAGAAGGCATAGCTTGCAAGATTTTCCAGTAACACTCTGCATGTAGGCCCTTCTTTCCATACAAAGCCAAGAACAAGAATTTCAAAGTGGGGTGTGTGTGGAGGAGTTAAAATCAAGATCTTCCTTTATATACTATTCATTCCATTAAGCATTTCTATTTAAAAACAAAACAAAAAAAAGTTTTAAAAAGCCAGTGTGCTATAAGACAGCTTCATATGCTCTTATAGCATATGGAAAAGGAATGAATGTAAACCAGGTCCTGTTTATGAAAAATGACCAATTTAGGCTGCTGCCATGCTGAGAATTAATGCAGTTTGACATCACCCCATCAGGCTCCATCCTATGGGATCCTGAGATGTGTAGTTTGTTGTGTCACCAGAGCTCCCTGAAAGAGAAGGCTACATATCTTACAAAGCCACTGATCCTAGTATTCCATAACACTGAGCCATGGCAATTAAAGTGGTGTCAAACTGCATTAATTCTGCAGTGTAGATACAGGCTTACGTTCTGGGGAATCTTGGGATGTTTAAAGTCAGTCTTTCATCTCTTAGCCTCTTTCATTCACCTACCTCACATTCAAATGCACTTTGATTTTCCTGGAAATAACATTTCTCACTCACTGGTGAGTATGGTCTTATCAAAAATTAATACAGACGCATAGTTAAAAATTAAACATATTTGTGCATTAAGTATGGAATGATTCAACACTCAAGAAAAAAAGTTGTAAGAAGAGAGAAAACATTTCCTTGGGCAGTCAGATTTTAACGTCTCCCACACACACAACCCACTCCCCACTTTTACTTGCTTATCAAAAACATCCCTGGCTATGCTCTTAGTAGTCTGGACAAATTCTCCTGCTAACATAAACCTGTAATATATGTTTGCAGTAATTCTTGTCATCTTTATTAGAAACCAGGGGGAAATGCTCTCTTTCTTTGCCATTCTGAATTTTTATTCAAGAAACTAATGATGCAAATTGTTCTAAAAACTGATTTATTTACATTAAGAGAAGAATAATTAATACAACCAATCTGAAAATTCTGAAATCCACTGTTCAATCAGACATTTTTAGGACTGGAAAGGTGGAGGGATTTCACATTGTAGCCTAAGACCACGGGAAGCTGGCTTATACTTACACATTCGTCCATTCTAGCTCAGTTTTGTCAACTGTAACTGGCAGTTGCTCTCCATGTTTTCAGGAAGGACTCTTCCCTGTCCTTACCTGTAGATATCTGATATTTCTAGGTGGTCTTTCCTCCATCAGGCCTATAAATATCTGACAAAATCAGATGTCTCCAGATTAGAATGGGGATGAATCTGCCAACATTGTACTTCCTGATTCACTGTTCAAGCCAAGAATTCTTCTTAATCCCACTTCATGAAATTTTTATAAGGCAGTTTCTCCATTTCCCCTCCCCTGTGCATATTAGCAGAAAGTGCATACAAAAATATGTATATCAAGGCAAAAGGTAAACACAATATGTTTGCTCATGTGAAAAAAAATCACCAAAAAGGGGAAACTGTCAGCAACAAATATTATGAACAAAAATCTTTATATCTGTACAAATGTGCACCCAAAATTAATATGAATTTTCATGCAGTGTTTGCTTGTTCTTGATAAAGTGATGAATTGATATGAAAATGGGACAAAACAAACATAGGATGAGGAAATGGGATATGATAAAAGGTAGGATGAGAGGATGGAAATAAAAACAGAATTGTCAGACTGGTTCAATCTTTAATTGTAACAAAAATTGTCGCTAAATACTGAGCAAGGTTTCAAGTTCATCAAAGTTGGGAAAGGAAAAAAAGAACCAACTCTTCTCATAAGGGCTGTTGTTACACAAAGATGAACAAAACCCCTCCCTCCTTAAACAACCCCTGAAGCTATGTTCCCATAGCCAGGCATACAATGATAACATGAGTGTTTAAATCTGTTCTACAAACAAAAACTCTACCAGCAGTTTGGTTTTTGTTTGTTTGCTTTAAACTCAATCCTACACCAAAAGCAAAGATGTTGAAAAGAAGGCCTGCCAGCTTGAAATACTCTTAGTTATCAACATCTTGCAAAAGGGCAGTTTTGGAATGTTAGCTCAAAATGATCAGAGGTATGCCCCAGTGTAGCAGATAAAGTTGCTACAGGCTTGTCCTTGCAATGTAGCAATATCTCATAATAAAAATATTGCTTGAAAAACACAGATCCATGCCCCCAATGGGTTTCACTGTTATACAGATGAGGAAAAGTTGAAAAACAAGAACAATAAATTTTCTGCACACATACTACATTGGATTACAAAAAGAAAAAGCAACATATGTATGGATGAAAGTATATGTTGCTTTCTATTTTCTCCACAGGTGGCAGCAGCAGGGAAGGCAATCAAACAGGCTACACATAATGAAGTATCAGCATGTGAAGAGAAGCAGAGTATAATAATGTTCCCATGGGTAAAGACAAGCCATACATTTTCAGTTCTTCTGGTGTACTTATTCTTTGGAATATTCAACTGACTTTGGACTGCATTCAATTATTTGTTGTAAGTGAACCTGCAATACTACATTGCAGTCTGTAAGTTTCCAGCCAGCCAGTAATGGTCTTTTCCCAGTATACCGTACTATGTTTTCTTTGCCTCAATTCTGTCTATCTCCAGAGTTTGGAAAATTTACTTTTTGGGAGAACTGCCAGAATCCCCTAGTTGAAATGGTCACTATCTGGAAGATTCCAGGGGTGGGGGTGGGTTGTATTTTAAAAAGTAGCTTTCCCCATCTTTGGCTCACCATCACCCCATAAGCATGTAAGCATCTTCTGCTTCCAATTAAGGTGTGTGTGTGTGTGTGTGTGTGTGTGTGTGTGTGTGTTAGTTGTCAGGCGATGTCCATGTGTACAGTCACCTTTTTGGTTGAAGAATGTCAATTTGCAATGAACAAACTATTAGCTTCACAAAATTTATCAGTCACTCTCCTGCTTCATTTGCTCATCCTATACCCAATTCCCCTACAATGTTTGGTCCTGTTCTTTTTCCTACTTTGGCATACCAATCACCTATGTTTAGCAACACATCCTGTTTGGTGTCTGGACAGTTTCCTCCTGGACTCCTGCACAGAACCTTCCTTTCTGTCTATGTGGTAGGAACATAAACTGGAATTATGAATATATTGATGAGTTTTTCCTGTAGTCTTGTTGCATGATATCCTTTGACTACTTTCATTACATCTCTCTTCACTCTTAATGCCACTCTTTCTTCTTAGAGAGAGCTACCATGGCGTAGTGGTTTGAGGGTTGGACATTGAAGACCAGGATTTGATTCCCAGCTCAGCCATGAAACCCCTTGGTGACTTTGGGCAAGTCATATGACCTCAACCTCAGGGGAAGGCAGTGGCAATGGCAAATCTCCTCAGGACAAATCGAGCCAAGAAATCCCCATGACAGGTTAGCCTTGGGGTCGCCATAAGTCAGAAATGACTTGAAGGAACTCAACAACAAAACCTTCTTGTTAGGTTGTAATCTCCTGAGTAACAAAACTATGTGTTATCTGACTGAAAATGTTCCATTCCTGTCCATTTTAGCTCCCTCACCCCAAGAATTACAACGCTGATGCATTTCAAATCTTGTTTTACTATGTCTAGCTTCATTTGATTCATGTTTCTCATATTCTGTGTTCATATAATATGTGTTATGCAGATTTGGATTTTTCTTTCAGCTCTGAGCATGTCAATAGCTGAATGTTCTTTTAGCTTGAGCCCAGTTGAGTCATTAGACACAACGATACTGGTTCTTGTCCTCTGCTCTTCCCAGTAGCTGAGTGCCCTCTGACCTGGGAGTGTCATCTGCTGGCACTATCTCTTGTATCATTTTAGATTGTCTGATCATGGGGTTTTCAAGGTAGAAGACTTCAGGACTGGTTTACCACTGCCTTCTTCTGCACGATACTAACAAGTGTTATCTGTGGTGCCACTGTTGCTGCTCAGTAGCTACATGAGACAATTAGTCTGGCTCTTCAGAAAAAGCCTTTCTGATATGGGAGAACCTATCAAAAGCACTGGGTCAGCATAGCTTCTTGTCTCAAAGAAATATATAATCCCACCATTATGGAAAGGTAGTGCTATGATAGGAGGTGACATGATAAACATCTTTAAATATCGGAAGGGTTGCCATATATAAGAGGAAACAATCTTGTTTTCTGCTGCTCCAGAAACTAAAATATGACTCAATACACTCAAATTACAAAGAAATACAGTCAGCCCTTCACATTCACAGACTTGGGATTTACAAGTTTGGCTATTCGCAATCTGAGTGTGTGCCTCACCAACTTCCTCCTCCCATGCCTGGGACAGTGAGTTTGAGATGTACTTCTGAGACTTTCTGCCTCAAAGTGGGAATACTTTGACTGGTTTTATTGATTGACTGGCTGATGTATGTCTGACTTACACAGAGAGAAGGGGTTGAATTTCACGATTCCCTCTTGGGCTCTAAAGTACAGGTTAGTGCATTCTTGCACTGTAGCATTTTGGGTCCAACAAGATGGACATAGCATGTCACATTTAGTTACATATTAATTCTTCCCTTAATTAATTTGAGGCAGAGTAAGCCACTGGCACACAACATGCAGGAAGGGAGAGCTCATCTCTTCTCTCCAAAATGATCACCAAACACACACACACGCACACAGACTTTTGTGGAAGTAGAAAGCATAGCTAAAACTCTCAATCAGCATCCCATAGGAGAACACTGGTAAAAGGCGTGAGAGTAATTTCATAAAGGTTTTCTAATGGATTTCAAATGAAGTATGAGCTGACAATTCAGAACTGTCAAAGGATCTACGTGTTTCATGCTCACGTAAAGCAGCTCCTTCCCCACAGCCAGATTCACTTCACAGCTTTCACGGAGTCACCATCAATTCAATAAGGGAGCTCCATCTATTTGCAATTGACCTCAGCTGGATTTCGCCATATGGCTACAAGAACTGTTAATGAGAAAAAGATCAAGCATGGAGGAAATAATCAGCCAAATACTTAGTACATTCAGTAATGACATTATCAAGCTCATTTTCTTGTGCTGAAAAAGATAATGAAAAAGCACATTCACTGAAGTGTTTATCTCTGCAGTTTACTGCTTTCCCTCCCCCTTGTCATTAAATGCCTAAGAGCTTCTGCAGCAAAGATAGCAGACAAAACAAGAAGCCATTATTTCCTTAATTTTAAGTGACGTACTATTTATATGCTCACAGGATATATAGTAGGGAGGGCAGACTTTTTTTTTTTTAATCTGATGTATCTTGAGTAGGTCAACAAAAGTCCACATGGTCTATTAAACTCAGAACACACACACCCCAACTAAAACAGACTTTTTAGTGTGAGAAAATGCATAGCAGAGAAATGCAATGAAAATAGATTCTCATAATGTAAGGCAGAAAGGACTCATAACGTAAGGCAGAAAGGTGGCTAAGAAAAAGAAAAGGCTGTGAATTGCTGTAGTTTATTCTTTATTTATTCTTTCAAGTAATGCTTCTTAAGCTATATGATTGAGGAACTGGCAGGATTTCCCCCAGCATGCCAGGAATTGGCACCATATTTGTGCCCATTGATTACAATAGGTTCTGTTTTTTTCTTACAGACTACCACTGTTCCATGGTCCACCAGTTTGGGTTGCACTGTTTTAAACAAATTTTATCCATCCTTCCACACCCTGTTAGCCCTCTGGGTGTGTTGGACTGCAACTCCCTTCATCCCAGTCCAGGCTGGAAGGCTTTCATAATAATATTAGCATTTGGACCTAAGAAAAATAGAATTTATGCTGGAAAGCATTAATTCACTTCCCATATTTAGAACAATAGAACACTAACAGAGACAATTCTAAGTACCACATCAAAGTACATATTCCATGAGTTGCTAAAGTAGTATTCAAGGGCTCTAAGTATGTATTATGGATAGACAGAGAAAAAGGACAGAATGTGGGCTCCAGTATTTCTGATCTTACATACTCATTTGTTTATGTATTCTGAGAATACATGTGTATGTAAGCTCAGAGACACTGGACTCCACATTCTGTTCTCTCTGTATGTGTAATCATAATACATAGTGTTCTGAAAAAACATACAAACAAGAAGCCATTATTTTCTTAATTTTAAGTAAAGTCCTATTTATGCTCATGTGATCTGTAGTAAGGAGGAAAGATGTATGTTGAATAGGTCTATAAAAGTACCAATGGTCTATGAAGCCCAGAACACACACAGACACACACACACTGCTGAACTAAAACAGACTTCTCTTAATGTGAGAAAATTAATAGCAGAGGAATGGAAGGGAAATACATGTATTCTAAGAATATATAGACATAATGAAGTTGAAGGTAGGAAAGAAAACTTATAGTCTGATACAAACCTTTTATACACACCTTCCCACTTGGTGCTGGAAAAGAAACAATACCTAACAATTTAGAGCCTGACTCCTCATCCCTAGCTGGATTAATACTCATTGCATCGCTTTATATGAAAGTTTACAGTAGTGACAAGAGAACATATACTGTTTACTCAGTAAACCTCTGATATTATAAATTGCAGTAGTCCAAATTCATATCCAAAACCTGAAAAATTTAAAAAAATTGGACTAAAATTCCAAGAGTTACTGCACCAGCATAGTGAGTGCCTATGTTAGTTGAAGGATTTTCATTAACTGTAGATTTTAAAAAAGTCTCTAAGCTTTGTTCAAATTCCTCTTACCTCTATTACTACTAATATCCCCACTTGTCTAGGGTTTGCAATTTTACTCAATTTTTTTTTTTTAAAAACCAACCCTCTCTGCCAATCAGGTGTCTGTAACCAAAATATAAATGGGAGGGGAGGTATATTGAAAGGCTTGAAGAATAGCTCTACAAAGCATGATATTTGTTATCTGCATATGCAAAACAGGGTATTTTCATGAACAATTTTGATGGAGACGCTATTTATAAAAGCCCTTGCAAAGCAATTAGCTGTCCTTTCCACATAAAAGGATGCAGTTCCAAAATAGCTGCAGCACAAAAGTCTACAATTGCTAATTTTCAATGTGAAGCTTATTTTTAGAGAAGAAAATGCATTAAGAGAGAAGAATAGCTAGGAGGTGGTACAATAATTCCTATCAGGCAAAAGCATGCACCTGCATATGCTTCTGCTGCTGCCATTGCAGTTTAATGTCAGAGGATAGCATGGGGAACCCATTTGAAAAGCATATATGATACACTGTATCTGAATCTATTTAAGTTGAGGAAAAGCAACTCATGAGCTGTGTATGGCTCTGTTAACCACTTCCTGCAGCCCCTCAAGACCCAAATCATAAACTGTGGCCCCTTAAAAAAACCAATTGATATCTTTCATGCTATAAAATGATAGCGCTATGAGTCCACTTTAACTGCCATGAAAACAGCATATGAATCCTGGGTTTTGTCATTTTAGGAGGGGTATTTAGAATTCTCCACCAAAGAGTTCCTGTGCCCCACCCAATTTCAACCCCCATGATTCCATCGGATGCAGCAATGGCAATTTAACAAATGTGAGAGGGCCCAAGAGTGTCATATTAACTTTAAACAATTCTAACCGTTAAAATAAATTATCTGGATCTCTGCTCAGCTGGCTCTACAAAGAAGCAACAGTGCAAGAAGTGGGTGTTGTTCCTGAAGATGGCACAGACAACGCAAAGGTCATTATATGCAATTATACCCTGGACAAATATAAAAGTCTGTCTCATCAACCAAGTTACTCCTCTTGAAATTAACAAGATATGATTTATGGGAGATAATCATTATTACGTAACTCTTACTACATATGAGGAAATCACAACTAGAAATGTTTGCCAATTGCTAGTTTTCATAAAAATGAGGTGATGAGTCTAAAAATTAGCACCTAACCCAGCCACAAGTACTCACCCAATTTAAGGTGAGTTCTGGGAAAGGACTAACTCCAGATGTGGTTATGTTTGAAAAGTTTTGCTCTGAATAGTTGTCCTAGTGTGAAAGATTATTGCTAAGTGTCTGAATTCATTTTAATTAAACATTTATGGAATTCAGAACTTGGGAAAATCACATTTTTTACTAAAACTTCTAGAATCCTTTGGGTAGCATAGGTGCGTTACAGACCGCCCGTTTAGGGCAGCCTGTAGGCGCTGCTTTCCCTGCTGAATCAGGGCCTCAGCTGCCAGAATGGCAGCCTCTGAGGCCCCAATCCGCCTCTTTCCAGGCTGTGGGGAAGCGGCAAAAGGCCGCTTCCCCACGGCCTGGAAAGGGGTGTCCTTGGGGCTTCATGCCCCAAGGACACCTGACAGTGGCAGGGAGGAGGAGAAAGGGGCCGCCCCGTTTGGAGGTGGCGCATTCGTGATGTTGTAATGGCGGCCCCCGTGTGGAACGGGCACCGCCATTTTGTACGTCCTGGGGACATATTAGGGTTAGGTGCGTGCGTAAGGCACGCACTTTGCCTAACCCTAGTACGTCCCCAGGACATACTTTACGCCCGTTTGTAACGGGCCATAGTTTGGTTTTATAGAGTGAAAAAGCAATGTTTACTGAATGTTTAGGAATCAGGAATTGTCTTCCATAAATTTATAAATTTATAAATCAAAATTAAACTCCAAGGCAAAATTACTGCTGTATTATGTGGAATGAGGTTCACAGTCTTTGCACAACTCAGGTTATTGGGGGGGGGGGGGGGCCCCCCCCACAAAACACTTTGTTGTCCAAAATCTTTTTTCCTGATTGAAAAAAAGAGGGCACTCTTCCTCTTTCATATAGAAGAAAAATAAACAACTAGTAGGATCTTCCCCCAACATTAGCATTGGGACACCCCCCCCCCCCCGAGGGAAACAGACCAGTTTGGGGAGTGCTGGACAGGCTGCGTGACACAGACAGCTCTGGCATCCAACAATGGCCAGAGGCAGCCAGAGCTGCTCCTGCCATCAACTCCCTGAGGGGTGCTATAGCTGGTACAGGGCAAGTGGCTCCTACTTGACATGTCTGACTGAGTACATTTCAGTTTGCACCCCCTAAGAATGTAAACAGGATTCTTGGAGAAATGACATTCACCAGGTGCATACTGGATTCATGCCCTCCCTGGCTCATTAAAAGAAAAAGCAGCCAGAGGGAGGTTGGCTGAGTGAGTAAAGTAGGTAGTGAATGCCTCAGTATGACAAGGCTGGTCCCCAGCCTGCCTAAAAGGAGAGAGGATGAGGCTGTTCCTGGAAAAAAACCTCTGGATCCCAGCATATAGGTAGCAACCAGTCTCTACTATCCTTTTCTTGGACATAGTTATAGAGTGTGTGGGGGCCTTCCAGTTCTAGATGTTCCTGGATGAGACAGTTTATCTAGATCTAGTTTAGTCTGGCTTCAAGCCTGGTTTTAGGACAGAGACAGCCTTGGTTGCATGGTGGATGACATGTGCTGGAAACTGGACAGGGTGTGCATATTCCATTTGGGTCTGCCAAACTGTCCAGTATCTTTCGATACCATCACCTATGGTAAACTTTTGGTCCTCTCTCTGGGATGAGAGTTGGGAAAATCATTTTACAGTGGTTCTTGTCCTTCTTGGATAGGCAAACACATTAGGTCTTGGAGGTTTCTGATTTACCACCTGGTCATTGGCTTGTGGGGAATGCTCAGTTTTATCTCCCATGTCATTTAATATCTATATGAACCTCTGGGAGAAGTCATCCAAAGTTTTAGTGTTCGTTGATAATGATACTCAAGTCTATGTCTCTTTCCATCTCAATCCAAGGAAGCTTTTCAATGCTAAACTAGAAAACATTCAGGGATAGCCATGGGAAATCCAATCAAAAATACACCAAACATTGATACTTTTATTGGGCCAACCAAAGTGCACAATATATACGTTGCACGCATTCAAAGCTTCACTGGCTTCTTCATCAGGCAAGGTGTTACAAACCAAACAGAACAAAAAAAAAAAAAAATGGAGATGTTAGTCACAGGCCTGCATTTTGATGTTTCTCTTCTAAGTTGAGATGGTATGGAGGGCATATCTTGCAGGCTGGAGTATGCCATATGCACCTATTCCTGAAGATACCATATTTGTCTATGGCCTTGATTACATCCCTTCTTGGTTATTGTAACACACTCTGTGCAGGGCTGCCTTTGCAAACTCTTTGGAAACTGCAGCAGGACCAAAATACTGTGGCAGGCTGCTAACCAGGGCTGGTTCTTTAACACACATAACTACCATATTTAAGACCTGTTTGTGGGTTTGTTTCAAAGTTATTGTTATAACTTTTAAAGCTCAATATGACTTGGGTCCAGACTATCTGAAATAATGTACCTCCTTTTATTAGCCTACCTGGATTTTTAAAATCTTCAGGGGAAGGTTTTTTTCCTTGTTCACATCATCATCATAGGTATATTTGGTGAGGAGAAGGGAGAGAGACTTCTCAGTGGCTGCTCCCAACTTGTAGATTTCTTCCTATGGGAGGCTCAGGTGGCCTCTTGTTTACTGTCTTTCCTTCATATTCCTGCTTTTTTATCTAGGCCGATTTTTGGTCTTTAGTTACTGTGGCAGAAGGTTCTTTTTAATGGAGTACATTATGCTTTATTTTCTTTTTAATGGTTTTCAGATGTTGTGGTTTAATATTTTTTATAGACCTGCTGTCTTAAAACTTCTGTATCAAATAAGGTTTTTGTGTACTTTGTTTTTAACTTGAAGCAAGACATCTTCTGTTATGAGAAAGGTGGGATATAAATAATTACACATATACATTATTGTGGGCAGCTTCTGACCAACAATAGTGTGAATGTCTGTGAATTGATATGATAGCCTTGTTTAAATATTTGAAAGGCTATCTATAGATGGAGCAAGTTTGTTTTCTACTACCCCAGAGACTAAGATCCAAAGCAATGGATTCAAACTACAGGAAAAGCGATTCCACCTCAATATCAGGAAGAACTTCTTAACAGTAAGAGCTGTTTGACAGTGGAATGCACTACCTTGGAGAATGGTGAAATCTCCTTCTTTGGAGGTTTTTAAACAGAGGCTGGATGGTCATTTTTTGGCGTTGCTTAGATAGTGTATTCCTGCAGGGGGTTGGACTTAATGATCCTTGAGGTCTCTTCCAACTCTATTATTCTAGGATTCTGTGAATGACATCCCCTTTTCTCTTTAGCTAGTCCCTTTTTTCTTTCTAAAGCAAAGATGCTGTTCACCAGCAAAGTCTTCATTGGGGATGCTGTATGGATGAGGTGATCTGAATGCCAAACATAGCTGAGAGGTAGCCCATTCTCAATCTCCTTATGCATCTTCTGTAGCCAAAAGAGCTAAACAGCATTGATTTGGTCTTCACCAGCTCTTGGAAGTTGGGCTGCCTCTGAAACACAGACAAAAGGTGATAAATGAAAAGAATAGCTCTCTCTGAGTAACTAGCATGAAAAGAAGGACCTGTCTTTTGTAACTAAAATGTTATCTAAACTGCAGATCAGCCTCTGTCAGGTATCTGAATAGAGGTTTCAAGCTGCAGTTCTGCAGGAATGTGATAGATTTCACATTATTGGCTCTCCTATTTCCCCCCATCTCCCACAACAGCATTTGTAAACTGTACTGTCTGGTGACTGATGATGCTGAGGGTAAACAATGAACAGAGAATAGGAGAAAAGATGAAAAGACACTCTGTTGGCATAGGGAAGAGAAGCAGCCCTTCATCATCCTATCGGAGAAGGCACTTGGTAAGTCATTTATCAGCTCTGTCTCTGCTTGGCTTCCCAGGATTAGTACACCAAAGTGGCAGAAATTGTGTGTCTCTTTATAATTGGCAATGTGTTTGTTTTTCTGTCAATGAGACTACTAACACAGACGTCTCTTCTTTGTGCAAGAGATTCACCCATTCAATAGGAGTATGTGTGTGTTCCAACATATATTAACAAACAAACCACTGATAGATATTATTGCTCATTTGACTGGAAAATATCCATCTCTTTTCAGCCTCCTACTTCTCACCAGACAGTTTCAAAGTTCAACCCAGCGTTTTTTGTGCCTCCCCCCCCCCCCAAGAACCTGAAAAAGCAAGATGACTTGACGTCTGTGTAGGTTTCCTTGTGAATAATTTAAAATGAATGCAGGTTGGTTTATGATTTGCTGCAGTTTAAATCTGTCCACCTACGATGTAATAAAAGATTTAGCAGTTCCAGCAATCTCACTGCCAATCAGACAAACATAAAAGGGGATCCCAAAACATTGCAATGTGTGAAAAGCAAGCATACTGTATAAGAAACACCTGTTCATTTAAGAAACTATTATCCTGTCAATGCCTAGAAGTGATTTGCTTTCATATTAATAGCTTTTATGAATTCTTAAAGTGTTCCATTGCACTACATATTAAAGAGAACCTTTTATACAATTCTCTTTGTTTGCAATAGTTATATAGCTATGTAGGTTATATGGTATTAAACATAAGCTAGCAGGCCAATCTGAAGACTTTGGTAATAATGTCTCAGTCAGTGCCTGAATTATGTGGAGGAGGGAAGAATGAAGGTGCCTTCATGAAATCCACAAGCTCTGACTGACAAAGGCTTGGCTCTGGTTTTCACAAAGCTTAGAAATAATACATCAAAAGTAATGTAGTTACCTATAACAAGTTACTTTTAAAGTAGCATCAATGAAGTAAAGTTACATTCCAAAGACAATGAGAAGTACAATACAGAAAGGAAGTGAATTTACTTTAATGAATAACATTTCTGGTTAAATTCTAGTTACTTTTAAAGGTTATCTTTCAAGGTGCTTTGACATGAACTTTTCAAAAGTCATGCCACTCCCTTATTAGTCCTAAGGGGTCTCTCTCTCTCTCTCTCTCTCTCTCTCTCTCTCTCTCTCAAAACAAAGTCACATTACATAACAGAAAAACAGAAGCACAAGAAGTGACATGAATTACTTTTTTTCAACAATACAACATGGGAAAGCAATGGATTACTTTTCAAACACTCTGAAGAGTAAGGTAACTTAGTTACTCCAAAATATAACTTTCCAAGCCCTGGGTTATCCCAAATCACACTGGGTCCCAAACTCTAGGAAGTCCTAAGTCCCAGCTCAGTTTCTACAGGGTGGATCTGCAATCCAGCTTTTTATGTCACCATATCTGGTAATCCCCCCCCCTTCCCTGAAACACAGCTGCAAGCATCTTGCATCTCTAGCTGACTGATTTCCCTTTCATTTCAAAGCCAAAACACTTTTTTTAGATGATACTCTGAGATGTATCATCAGCATCAGTTGATAAAATCAATCACGGAGCATAACTCTCACTAATGAATTGAAATAATATTTTAATTTAAATCTAAAAGAATGAGACCTCTAATGGGTTCTCTGCCAAAGAACCTAAGAATTAATTCAGTTTCATCTGGGATGAAATTAGGTGGCAACAAAAACTCTTGCTTTAATTCTGGAACCAATCAGAACATATTTTGTGTTCATAAGCTGCTGTTTCAGAATGCAAAGTAATAGCTGCAAAGCAGTTATTAATCAGTGCAAATGAGTAACACATTTTGCTGCTGTTCATGGGCTGCTTTTCTGCATCATCTGAGCACATTTTTCTGCTTTCCACAACCATCTTTGTGTTTTAGAGACTATCTCCTTGAAACATGATACAAGGTGTTTACATGGCATTCATCCTAGAGAAAGAGAGCACCATTGAGACCCCTCTTTTGTTTGAAAGTAAAAAATGTTCATGACTGTGTAAGGGGCATGCCAGTTGAAACTGAACAGTAAACTGGTGGTAGAGGCTGCAAAAAGGAGGTGACATGGATTTGTACATGAACTGCATGTTTCCCACCACTGCTTTGCACAGTGATCTGGGAGTACATTCTACTGATCTGCATATGACTTACATTTGAATAGACATACATAGGATTAAAGTATGGATCAAGGACAACAGTCATTTGAAAATAAGATAGCTCCTGCTTACTCACAATTTAGTAAATATAATACAAAAGGAATAGGGAAATGAAACACTGGAGCAACTGTTCTTTCACTGGCTGATGGATAAGGTTTCTTCTTTGCTAGAAAGTTCTTTTTGAAAAGCAAGAACATTGATTCCCACTTTCCTGACTGACGGAAGAAATAGGAATGAATGCCAGTCTCTAATCAAGTTGTTCCTTAGTGTGGAATTCTTAATCATGACTTCCTTTTGAGGCCCCATTCCCACTTACAAAAAAAGTGGTTTGCAATCTGAATCGATGGATCTATTTGACAGCGGAGTGTGCTTCCTACTACATTTGCCCTGATCATATTTTTCCCCCCAGTAAAATAACTGATTCGTGCTTCACATTCATGAATGAATCAGTTCAAAATGAATCAGTTCAACTCCAACCAGCCAAAGGACAAATTTAAATCTATTCCAATCTGCATCTGGTTCACACTTGCGCAGAATTGATTTATCCCAAAAGACGTGGAAAACAGAAGAGTCAAAAAGATGTGAGTTAAATGGGTCCAGTGCGTGGCCCCCTTCTTGCCGAATTGCTTCAGCAATTCAATTTAAGTGAGAACCAGGGTTGTTTGAACCAGTTCAAACCAAATTGCAATCTGGTTTAAGAGATAGTGGGAATAAGGCTCAAGTAGTTGTTGGTTTCATATTACCATTACCTGACACCAACCACCATCTTATCAAAAAGATTCACTGTTTGGATTTATGAAATTTTTCACATGGGGAAAATTTGATAGTTAAACTGATCACAATGCAAGGTCATTCAAGGCATTAGTAACAATTTCACAATTGCTTTTCAGATGACGCTGTGCACATACCGGCCAGAATCCAAAAAGAAAGTGAGGTGAATTAGGGAATATGCATTTTCGCAAAAAAATACTGTGTTTTCATTTCCAGTTCAGTCACAAATATGCTTTCTTCATGTAATTGCAGCAGTCTGAAAACCATATCTCTGATTCTTCCTGTTCCCCTATTTCCCATGGTTCCTTGATGTGCCAAGGAGAGGGAGGCAGCCTTGTTCTTAAAGGGATACACAAACACATTTCTTTCCCTCATGCAGCTGGTCTCCTCTTCCTGCAGCCTCTAAGCCTTAAGTCTAAGGGAACAGCTGGTGGGAGAAGGAGAGAGAAAGGACGTTTTGGAACTCCTCCTGTACAGAGAAATGGAGGATATGTCTTGGAAAAGGAGGGAATCTGGGCGTTTCAGCCCTTGCTGAAACCAGGCAGGTTTATGGACCAGCCCCCTCCTCCTTCTCTCTATTGTGTGTGTGTGGTTGTACGGGAGTTTGCAAAAGGGAACCTCAGCCTTCCTTCCTCTAAAATAGCTTCTGGGGCAAAGAGGATTTTCCTCCTCAGTTTTCCTTCCCTCTCTGGAGTGTGTGTGTATATGCACTTGTGGAAATGACAGTTTGGGGCATGTGCAAAAAAGTTATTTCCAAGCTAGCAACGGGATTTGTCCTCATCTGTCTGAAAACCAAATTCGCTTTTTACACACTTTCTTGCCTAAGTAATGTGTTTTTAACCCCTTGTTGTGCTCTCTGTGTGATAAGCATTCACAGATTTGCTTGCTTTTCTGGGATGTCAATACTTAGACTAATTTTGGGGTGGAAGCACATAGATCCCCATGTGAAAAAGTACTATATTATTTAATCACTAGCAAAAATATACACAGAGGTTAAAAACTCTTTATTCTCATCACCGCCCTACTGCTCTTTTCTTGTAATCCAGCACCTACCAAATAATCCAGGTGGTCTTCTTCTCCCCTTACTCACCCAGCTAACATGGAGCTTTTTGTCTCTAAACTAAGTATTGTTTCTTTTTCTTTGGCTACCATGTACTCTTTCTTTTTCTTAACCATTCAATGTAAATTTCCTTCCCATAGCTTCCAGTATCTCATAGATGAAAATTGAGTCACATGTGGCCAAGCAACATCAGAGTGTGATCAAAATATAAAATGTTATTAATGAGAAAGAGCACAAAAGCTAAGAGGCTGCAGCAATTTGCTTTTGCTAAATTTGCTAAATCTGCAGGGATGGGCAAGATTTTGAACCCTGTTCTTGTCTCCCTGCTGCTGAGTTGAGTGCTAACTACTTTCACAGTTTGAACCCAGTTGGCATCAACTGAAGGAAGACATTTTAAAATCATCTGAAAAATTATGGTGAGAGAAGATTAATCAGAATAATTGTCTCTCCACAAAAAATGCACTTTCTTTTTTCTCTCCTCTTTCACTTCTCGCTCCTCTTCTTTCTCACTCATCATTCTATCCCTCTGCTGCATACCCTTTTAGATTTTCTTCTTCTTACTTTTCTCTGCTCCATTATCAGAATTCTTCAATTTACTGTGTTTGCATTCATTAGGTACCTCTTCCTGCCCCTTTTATTTGGACCAGGGGTAGGCAACCCTTTTGAGCTGGGGGCCAGGTTGCTGTCCCTTAGACAACTGCGGGTCCGAAGCCAAAAAATAAATAATTAAACATTTTTTAAAAAAAATTAAATAAATAAATAAACCGGGACAAATGTAGGACAAAATTTTCAAATGGAGGGCACTTTTTAAATAAAAAATGGAGGACACACGAAAAAAAATGCTGATTTTTTAAAAAATGTTAAGATAAATGCATGTTTTTGAGGCTTCTATAGACAATTGCCCCACCATGCCCCTCACGCGAGATGCCAAAGGCCCCGGCAGCAATCGCCAGCAGGACCGGGCTGGGGCCGGTCCCAAGGCCTCGCCGGGCCGCATCAGGCCCGCGGGCTGCAGGTTGCCTACCCCTGATTTGGACTATATTTTAACATGATCAACTGATGTTTTCAGAGTTCTTGTTGTGAATGGTTTTCAGTGGCCCACTCTTTGCAATGCTAGAAATTAGTAGAAGAAAAATTTCATTAGGGGGCAGAATTCATACGGAAAGGGGAACGGAGATAATTGCATGACAAAAAAAAAGGTGACTTAGCTCTGCCGGGATACAGTCACTTATGAAATGCAGTTGGGAATGATCACATTGAAAATGCCACCAATGCTACCGGGCGACTGCATCCCAGCTGCATCCTGGCTCCCATGTTTTCAAATCGGCCGGCTGAGGATGGCTGGGAGCCGTGATGCAGTCACCCGGTGGCATCAATGGCATTTTCAATGAAATAATTCCTGACTGCATCCTGTAAGTGACTATATCTCAGCAGGGGTAAACTGCTTTTTTTCCCCATGCAATAATCTCCTATGACCTCATTTACCATCTGTAGGTGCATCCTTTTTATCTCTGTATGTCTTCTTTTTAATTGCTTGAAGAGTTCAGGTACCTTGCAGAGTGGAGCACTACACAGAGCTCAAAATGCTATAAAAGGGACACTGACTACAAGAAGACCTCATCTTGCGTTTGTCACCAATGGTGACTCTACCATCAAAGGCACATGCAAGACGACACAGCAACAGATCACAACAATGCTTAATTTCACACAGGAGGAGATGGCCCTTGAAGTATTCAAATCCCAGGCCACTTAGAGCTTTACAGATGGTAGCTAACATCCTGAATGCCCCCATATTCCCAGCACTTGTCCCAATGAAAATCCTAGCAGCAGCTTTCTTCATGAGCTGACATTTGTCAGTACTTTTCAAGGGCAGCCCCATGAGCTGAAGCCTAATGACAAGGAAGAACTTCCCTACTACCAAACAGATTTCCCAGCTATATTTTAGTAAGGCAGTCCTAGAAGGATGTGGGTATATGCCTTCTAGCTGCCTGCCAGCCTGTGGTATCCCCAAGAATTTTATAGGGTTTTCTTAAGCAAGAAATATTCAGAGGTGTTTTTTTCAGTTCCTTCCTTTGAAATATAACCTATGACACCTGGGATTCATTACTGTTATTCAAATTTTGGTGAATGCAGCTAGCTTGGTGGAAACTTATCTCTCCACCACCACCTCTGTGTGGCAGCTACTCCAGCTTCCTAGAAAATTCTACACAGAAAGTTGAGAACGCCCTTGACTGGGTTGAGCTGTGGTGCATGGATGTGGGAGTGGGAATGTCCCACACACACACACACACCAAAATTGTCAAATGTACCTTACAAAATGTCCCTCACAAACATACATATCAAAAATGTCAAATGTACCTTCCATTGATAGAAGATGCTCCTAGATTCAACCCAAAATGTTCAATGATGCCTTCTTTTTCCAGAAATATTATTCATATGCAGCATTTGTGCTTCCATTTCATTTTTGAACCTTTTTGGTGGTATATAGTGATGAGTGTCTATAAGACTAGGTAGAGACTTCTATGCCTTGATATTTTAATTTTGTACAAGGATTTGGAGTAAAACATATCTAACCAAATACCAAAAAAGACAGGGGAAAAAAGCAATATTGCTTTCCCAGTTATATTATTTTAATCTTAGACTTTATGCTTAAGGGAACATAAGGATGAAAATAAGCAAGATCCAATGTAGCAGGAGCTGCAAAACAATCTTGATACATATTAGCTTTTTTATCATCTTATGTCAGCTTTCCTTCGACTCTTAGCAAATCTAACTCCTTGAATGCCTTATGTGAAAAGCATCTTGATTCACTATCAATTCTAGAAAACAGCTGAAGATGCAGCATGGGTCCAAGGAAGAATAAATTGACTTAATTCCCCATAATAAGGATGTGCAGTTTACTAACAGATCATGAGAAGAGGCAGCAAACACTTCAAAACTGTTTGCATTGCTTGCAGGTGGTAGGAGCCAATTGCTCTTAGTTCCTCATTGTTATTCAGATGGATATGCTAGAAAAGAAATAGCATGGATAATTATATTTCTGAAAGGAACAGTTTCAATATATCTGATATTTTAAGAAGTGATGGATAAGAAAAATAAACACTGTCATAAAGTGACTGCTCTTCTGGCTTACATTAAAAGCAGAATCCTTTATAAAATATATGATTTCTCAGTCAATTATTGGTTTCAGTTTGTTTTAAGCCAGCAAATAGAACACAAGTTTTGGAAACCAAGTCATTTCCTTCCAGAGTTAGAGTGACAATTTTGAAATTGCTTATGTATGCAGACATAAAAGTACACTTAGTAGCTGTAATTACAGCTTTTATGACAGTCTAATTAAACAGCTCATCCATCATATATATTGTTTCTCTGGCTGGGAACATTATAAATCAGCTTGGTGGGGAGGGGAGACAGCACATTTCCTTTTCTTCTCTACCTATGCTTTAAAGATAAACATGAGTTACTCTTAGAAGGAAGAAATCTCTCAAATGATATAACATGACTTCCTGCTTTTGGCTTCTGTCGGGTAACAAGATAGATTTTATTATTTGATATTTCAGTAAAGTTATTGTGGTGGAACTAAGATATTTAGGCTAGCTAAGGACTGCAACTTCCATCAGTCCTAGCCAGCATTGGCAATGGTGAGTGATGAAGGGGATTGCAGTCTAACCACATCTGGAGAGCAATGCATTCCCTATTCCTGCACACCATTAGTTCTTGCTGTAACATATTCCATCTCTGTTTTATAAAAGCTTTCCCAGATGTGTCTACTTTCTTCTTTATTTTTCTCATACTTGTCATATCAGCCATGTGAAATTTGCATGATATCAACCACTTGGGGTGGGGGGGATCAATACACTGAGAGAATGAGTCAAGATCATTCCTACTAACCTTGCCTTCAACCTCGTTGATCTGAAGAATACTTAGTACCTAGAATCTCAAAGGGTTTTGCAAGTAGCTCCTGCTGATCTCACTCAAATTTAGAATATTTGAATAGTTGTTGTTCACCTTTGAGTCATTTTCAACTTGCAGCAAGCCTAAGGTGAATCTATCATAGGGCTATCTTGGCAAGACTTGGAAAAATGGATTTGCCATTACCTTCCTCTTAGGCTGAGAGTGTGTGACTTGCTCAAAATCAACTAATGGTTTTCCATGGTTGATCAGGGACATAAATCCTAGTCTCCCAGACTCCTGGTCCAAACCTCAGTATGCATTACTATTATTCATGAAATGAAAATTCATTCACTTTAATAATTGCTCAGTATAATCAGTACATATTCAAGTAATTATTCTAACCGTTTTATGATAACTTTTTGTATAACAATTCAATATTCAGTTATAATCAGCAGATACAAGTTGCTAATACTTGATTTGCTCATATTGGTTGATATGTATTGCAAGACATGCAGCTTTACAACAGTCTTCCCCATCACAACACTTTTCAGGTGAGTTGTGTTGGATGACAAAGGGCCAAAACAGATGGCTTTAGAGTGCTGGATGGGGGCTGTGGCAACTGCATTTCATGGTCTCAATCCAGTGTTTTTCTGGCCCAAAAAGGAGCAGCAAAATGCTGTTTCTTTTTGGATCAGAAAAAGGGCACCCTTGTTGCTGCTGCCACAGGGTTTCAATGTTTCGGCAGTGCGCGCATATAAACACTGTGCCACCGAAATACCATGAAGTCACAGCATGTGTGTAAGCCGTGAGGCTTCCCAGTGGTGTGGGTGTGGCAACACAGCGTGTGGTGTCTAAACACTATGTTCAGATGCCATCCCCAACCCAGCCCTTACTGCCAATCTGTTTTCCCCCAAAATCCACAATCCCAAACCACCATAAATAAATGAGAATGTTGGCTGGGGACAACAGGAGTCCTAATGCCACTCATCTAGAGGATGTTAGACCGGGCAAGGCAAATGGTGTCTCCCCTCTCCTTTTCTGTGTGCGACTTAAATCAATTCTTTCCAGACTGTCTGATGCATTGGACTAGCTTTCCCCCACCCTTAATATGCCAGGGACCAGTACCATATTTGTTTCCATTAACTACAACTTTTTTGTTCTTTCATGGAAACCTCTGGGATTAGCAGGCAATGACTCCTGGACCACCACTGGTTCATGAGGCCACCATGAGTGCTTTAAAATTTGGTTTTGGTTTATTTGCCTTAAACAGATCTGTAAGATGTCCTGATTCACACAGTGTGTTAACTGGTTGTGTCCTTGAAAAACTACCAGCTGAATATAAAAATGTGGCCAACAAATTCTCTTCCACCCAGAAAGGGAATTGAAAAAAATAAAGAGACTAAAATAAAATATATTTAACAGGATTTTAAAACTCATTGACCTGCATGAAACATTCTTTAAAATTGCTCCACATTGCAATATGTATGAAATGATGTTTACTTGCGTACACTCATTTAGCACAGTTAGATTCTAAACTGGGTGCTGGCTAGTATTAAAACCACTCAACTCTAATAACACTGCCAAAATAGACACTTCCTCTTCAAGTGAATGAAGAGGTGAATCACTTGCTGCCTGTCTATCAAGCATCTATAAGCTTGTAGGAATGTGGAAGTTGTAAATTGTGAAGAATGGATGTTTTGAAAACCACAATCTGTCTCTCGGGAGTTTATCTCTTCTCTCTTCAGCATCTGGGATCACAAAAGATGAGGCTACCTGTGAGCACTTGGTTAATCATCATTATATTTTATATAAGAAGAGCCCACCCTCCAGTCCATCTGCCTTGGTCCAGGCCTCAGATGGAGAGAAGAATGCTGGATCTGATCCCTCCCCCTCACCATTCCCTTCTCCTTTTGTGTCATGTCTTTTTAGATTGTAAGCCTGAGGGCAGGGAACTGTCTATTATCCCCTCTGTTGTAAGCCGCCCGGATTCCCAGTGATTGGGCGGCATATAAATAAATCCTATTATTATTATTATTATTATTATTATTATTATTATTAGAACAGGAAAATGTTGAAAGGGCCCTACTGGTCTTCACAGCAAGTCCAGTTGTTGTGTGTGAGGTGATGCCAAGGCTGGTATCAATTAATGCACAGAGTGCATATACAGTATTTTCAGGAAAGAAATAAGCACACACACACACTTATACACACACATACATAATTTGCTTCCAATGTCAAATGAGCATAATTGGCAGACAAACATAGCACTGGTTTGGACATTTTCTTCCCACTTTGACCTACCATGAGGTATGATGAGTAGCATGCATTTGTTATAAATGTAGTGCTATAGCTGGAATCCTGTTGGTTAGTTCAAACTGGAGTAGATCCATTGAATCAATTGTTCAGTGGCAAGTCAATACATAGGTTAATCTAAGGAGCTTAACACATGATGAAACAAGATAGTTTACCTCATCTGCATTCAGTTCAGGATCCGGGATGCCCCCCAGATGTTATCAGACCTAAATCACCACCAATCTAGCCACGATGCAGCTACCTGGATGCATCCCGGGTCGAAGCTTCAATCAGCCAGCTATTTTTTAAGTCGGAAACTCTCTGACTTTGAAGAAATGCTGGCTGAGTTAGGCTTCAACCTGGAATACATCTAGGCAGCAGCATCATGGCTAGATTGGTGGTAATTTAGATCTGATAAACATCTGGGGGTATCCCAGATCCTGAATTGAATGTGGAAGAGATAAGCCAGCTCAGTTCTTCATGTGATAAACTCATAATATATTCATTGTGCCTACTTTAGACAGGACCATTATTTATTTATTTACCTATTTGGTCTCTTCCAACTCTATGACTCTATGATTCTATACTTCATTTATATGCTGCCTTGCTTCCAGAGTTGGACCAAAGGAGCCTTCCAGAAATAGAAAATTAAAAATGTTTACAATAAATGTTTTAAAACAAATTAAATTTCTCATATTAAACACTATAAAATCATTTAAAAGCCATACAAAAGTTAAAAACAAACAAAACACACTTCTAAATAAGAACCTTTCCTGCTTAACCATTAAACAGCTGCTTAAATAAAAATGTCTTTATCTACTGGTAAAATGTAACGTGGGAAGGGGCCAGCCTAGCATCCTGCAGGAGGGAGTTTCAGAGAGTGAGTGCAGCCACTGAGAAGGTTCTTTCTCATATTCTCACTAAGCAAATCTTTGGTGGTGGTGGGACAGAGAGAAAACCTTCATCTGAAGATCTTAGCATTCTTGCAGGTTTATATGGGGAGACTTGGCCTTTCAGATAGTCTGGACCTAAGTCACCTAGGACTTTAAATTCAGCACTCTGAATTGTGTTTGCAAATCAATAATAGAACTAAGGCCAATAAGCATAGATGGTGTTTCTCAATATGACCTCTGTGCACAAAATCTAACATGCATAAGCAAAATCTAACATGCAGGTGATTCTCCCAAGAGAAAATAATAGTAACTGAAGGAGTATTCCAATCTACATTCTTTCAATTTTGAACAGATATTATAAAGATGAGCATATTGAACAAGCTCATGCTCCACTCCATTCCCCCCCCCCCCAAAAAAAAGTCAGATTCTGGGGATGCTGAAGTTCTGTTTAGAGATAATATGTGAATTAAGTCTGTGTATGACTATCACCTCTGAGCAGAGCTTGGAAAAGTTGGTTTTTGAAATTCAACTTGTCCAACAAAGTAATTTTTCCAAGCTTGTGAATAGTATGTTTATGTGTGTGAATGAAAGAATATCTGACAGTTAAAGACATAATAACTATTACACATCCAAAATATAATATTAAAATACATGCATTGGGTGGATAATGTTCAAGACTAGCACTGCCATTGCTAGAGGAAATAAACATGTTTAGAACTTTAAGGAATTCATGAATCCTTGAATGTACTGCTTAAAGTCCTAGATTGTTTTCATGGAAACTAGTGAACTCAGAGTACCTAGAGAATTTGATAAGATTGATAAAAGAGGTGCTGTAGAGTCCTTCAGGGGCATTCTATCTCAAACAAAGTTTTCAATCAATAAAAATTACATTTTAAAACTCTCCAATTTTGGCCACTGCCATATTTACAGCAACTTTCCCTTACTCCCCTTGGTATTGCATGGGTCAATACTGCCAAAGAAAAAGGCAGAGAGAAAAAATGTTTTAAAAAATGCTCATGTGCTGAATATTGATTTCTGAGTGGAAAAATTTGTCAGTTTAGATATTCTATTAAATTAGATACTCTTATTGAGAATCTCTTGGTCTTTGGTAACTTTGGAACATTCAGAAGTCAAAAATGGTTTGTTTGTTTTTAATGTTTTGCATGCTAGAATATTTGTGTCCCATGGGAAATGTAGTGTTCTAAGAAATAAATCACATTTTTCTATCACTGTGATCTCCAGAAGCTATCTGGCAGGGAAAAGCAAAAGATGAAGTTAGATTCAGTTGACATTTTAAGCCAACTGAACTGCAGACTGGCATTGACCCATCCAAAACAAAAACAAAAACAAATAAACACAGGGAACGTATTATATCTTAACTTTCTTTTCCTCATGGGCTGTTGACATATTGGAAATCAGAATCATGGTGATGGAAGTGTGTGTGCCAAGGATGGATACTGGTGTGTGTGTGTGTGTAGCCATGCAATTTATGCAATATGCCATTAGATGCTTAAGACCAACCCACAAGAGCCTGGTCAAAACCATACAGAATGGCTCCTGATGTGACAGGACTATGAAGAGTGAAGACAGCTAGGGTTCAAAAATAGAGGAAGATACATTGGATGACTTACTGTAACTCTGAATAAAGGTTTTTGATCCTAAACCAGGATCCTCACAGATGCCTCCCCTGGGCCCAAATACAGGCCACAAAATTCCAACCCTGTTATTCTGCAAAGTCTGCCGAACAGTACAAGGAGAAGACCAGCTGAAAGCCCATATAGAGGAAGAGGGGGAGTCCTTTCATGAAATTACACTCTTAAGTTAGAGAATGATGGTTGGGAGAGTAATTTTATAGAGGAATTTGAGAGATCTTGTTCAAGTTCCAGCTCTTTTTGAATAAACTGTAAACCCAAAATTAGCTAAAGTGGTCAAAATCAGACTGTCTACACTATTATGGGTTCTTTCTAAATAGTAAGAAGATGACAACCTTCTGAAGAACTCCTTGACAGTGTTTAACAGTAGAACACACTGCCTCAGAGTGTGGAGGAGTCTCCTTCTTTTGAGCTTTTTAAACAGAGGCTGGATGGCCATCTGTTGGGAGTGTGGATGTCTCCACACAAATAGATAGATCTCTATGCTGTTATATTTACAATACGATTAATTTACAATATGGTCTCCATTATCCGTTTTGACATATTAATGATATTATTCTTTATCTTTTTTAGCTAACTTTTACCACTGAAGAAGATGCATGTCAAAACACGTTTGGATGTGTGTGTGTGTGTGTGTGTGTGTATTTGTTGTTGGCTTGCATTGTTATCCCTTCCCTATGTTCTTTTGGTAGTACTTAAAGCCTTACTTGCACTTCGATTGCCTGATATTTCTATATATATTGTTCATTGGTTGGGATGTATAGTTTTTAGCCTTGCGTATATTGGAAATACTTGTATTTTTTATAAGACATTTTATATTCTTCATTGATTTCACCTTCAGGCCTAGCACACAGCCTTAATATGATTTTTCTTGCCTGAAAGTTTGATAATATTTCTGACGTACTACTCTTTAAATACTGCACTTAATAAAACTGAGCTATCTCTTTCACTAATGCTGTTTCCCCCCTAGACTTTACTTGTTTTGCTACAATTCTTTTAGGTTTAGGGTCACACCTTTGTGCCTTCATCAGCATCTGTTGGGAGTGTCTTGGGAGATTATCACACTTGCTTCATCCTGTCATTTTCCTGACAGGATATGCACACATTTAACTTCAAAGATGAGTCTTACCACATTCTCCTGTATGCAGCCCATATGTAGCCCATATACAACCTAGGCTTATACCGCAGCTTTTCAAGGATGGGATTTTCCCATCCTTGAAAAGCCACGGGATAAGACTGGGTCACATACGGGCTGCATACAGAAGAATACGGGCTGCATACAGAATAATGTGGTAAGACCACATGTATCTTGTTAGGAAAATGACAGAATAAAGTGTGTGTGATAATCTCCTTGATTGTGTATCCCTGCATGGCAGGGATGGGCTGCTTGGCCCTTGTGGTCCCTTCCAACTTTATAGAGATTATCACATTACAAAAAACTTTGTCTTATCCCCGACAAGATACAATCACATTTTGGATTGCAAGTAGATATTATTGCACTCAAAAATGTCGTCACTGCCACCAGGCAACTGCAACCTGCATGCAGCCCAGGTCCCAGCTGCACTTAGCTGGCCAACTGTCAAAGACAGGAGCGTCCCGTGTTTGAAAATTAGCCAGGCTGCATGTGGGTTGTAGTCACCTGGTGGCAGCAGAGACATTTTTAAGTATGATAAAACCCACTTGCAATCCGAAACACAACTGTATTTCATCAGGGATAAGATGCTTTTTTGTAATGTGATAATCTTCTAAGATCCTATTATTCTATGACCTTCTGAATGAAGACAAGGATTCCTCCTCCTCCCCTTTATGGCTTTTTGCCTGATGTTCTCATCGGGACCCAAACTCACATCCTAAGGCAATTTGGTGGAGCACTGAGCACTTTTTAAAATATTTTAATTTCTTATTTTTTAAGCAGAAAAATATATTTTTAAATTTTATTTATTTATTTATTTATTTATTTATTGTGTGGTAACTCAAAACACCACAGGGGATGAGATTCCCCAGGGAGTTACAGACCTATCTGGTAAGGACCATGCTCAAGGTCCTAATTTCACAATTTCATTGGCTTAGCTGGTTGACTAAACAACTTTAATGTTTTTTTCAGGGAACTCATCAAACTGCTCAGTAGCAACCAAAGATCTATAGTTTGAATTTCTTCAGGATTCTACTTACTTTTGTTCTTTTTAGTTGTTTTCTTCAGGTGGACTTTTTCTTTTCTTTTCTTTTCTTTTTTTGGCAGAGTTTATCTGAAAAATCTGTTTCATGATGGGGTAGGCATGCTTATATTCATTCACTGCTTTAACCAGGAGTGATATAGGATTTAATTGTGGTATTACTAGTAAGCTATAGGTGGCTCTATCTCCAGAAGAATTTTTACTTATACTGTTGTTCTAGATTAGTTCTTAGTTAAATAAAGATCACTAGAAATACACTGATCGGGCTTCTCTCTAAAATAATCCAATACTAAGATGGCTTTCTGTTAAAGATGAGGACTGGGAGTGGGCAACGTATAGCTCTCCACATGTGGCTGGACTGCTTATTGCCTATGTTTTCTGGGGTTGGTGGGAATTGCAGTCCAACAACATCCTCAGAACTGCATTTTTCCCACTCCTCACACAGTGGATGGTATCCCACAAAAGAAACCCTGCAGCATACCTCCATGAATTGTATGGGTGGTGTGTTTCACTGCACACTCTCATGAAGCTGTGCCTCCCTTATCCCTTTCCAGCCAGCAAATCACTCTCCATTTTCTATGACAGTTGGGTTCACATACTCAGAAACATTTCCTGCGATGTCAGATGAAGCAGGCATGGGGTGCAGGTGGCAGAGCAGTTTGACTCACTGTTGTCTCTGAAATCCATAAACAGGTATAAGAAATCCCCTGGTCAAACAGGGTTTAGTCACTAATTATAGTTCAGGTTTTATGTCTAAGGAAGAGAGACACTGAGGATACTCCTTGCCAATCAGTTAAGGGTTTTTTTTTTAAAGCCAACAACTAGCCTACAGGTGTACAGAGCAGCCTAATGAGCTCTCAGCAAAGCTCCAGGAATCTGTTGAGAAGTCTTGTTTACTCAGCTCACATGTACCCAACTTGCCAACTATACAGTCTTAACGAGTAAGCTGTTCTCTCTGAAAGCTTAAGTCTTGATTTACCAGAACTCATGTACACAGTATTTTCAGTGTGACCCCATTTGAAATGACCTACTTCTATTTATTCTCCAAGCCATTGTTAGCATTGGTTTCTTAGCGGTACCACTGTTCCCCATGCCAACAGCTGTTCATTTAACTTGATGTAGTCTGAAACATGGAAATTACCCATACCAGCTGCCAGTGACACCTGGAGGGATCCTGAGTTCAATCCCTCTCAGTGATGCTCTCCCTTTGCATGCTTTCCCCTGCTACTCTTCTTATTTCTTTCCCTGTCCATTTCCCCCCTAAACAGCAGGACATTTCTTTCTGATGTCCTTCCTTCCTTCTGTGTCTCATCTAGGTCAGTCTGGTCACATTACGCAGGAAGCTTCATAACACCTGGCATCATTTCTTCAGACATGGCTCTGGATGCTTGCTGAGAAGTCAAGATAATATGCACAACTGTTGCTTTATTCTGCAGTATGTACAAGCTACAAGTTAAGACAGCTGCATTACTTTCTTCCAGTAACTAACTAAAATTAAGTAAGTGAGGGGCTAAACAGACCAGCGCTTAATGCCGGCCTTGGGGCAGAATGGAGGCATGGTGTCCACACACCTCATGCCCTGATGCCACCCCAATTCCGACATCATGCCACATGCCCAACCGCACAGTGGGAGGCATCACAGCGCTCATTTGGTGCAGCATTTAGACACGCTGTGCCAAAGGAGCATCAAAAGGCTGCAGCAGTGGCAAGGGTGCCTTTTTGCCAGTGCTTAAAGGCATGGTATTTTGCCATTTGTTTTAGCACTGGCAAAGTGCCAGATCAGGGCCACAGCGTGCAGCTGCCACAGCCCCAATACAATGAGGACAGGGGTGGCAGAATGCTGCTCTATCAGGACAGTCTGTTGAGCTCCTAAGTTCCAAGGCACATTGTTATAGCCGGATAGGAGAGATAATATGTCTCCCCAAAGTTTGCTTAATGTTCAGGAGGATATACATTTTTATTTGACATAACTATTCCCACCATACCACTACTTTCAAATGACAACAGACCTTCTAAAAATATGGAGCTTAATAGGTCCCCAGAGAAAGAAAAAAAATTGAGAGTGGATAGGGATAGAGTGTGAAGTAAAGGAGGGTAGAGAAACATAGTGAAATGAAAGTAGGGCAAATTTCTAGTCCTCTTATTTAGAATACATATCCAAGACAGTATCAAAGTGACGTTCTCTAGTTAGGTTCATGTTCATTCATGTTGGCTTTCTTTTGTAGTCTGCTAAAATTTAGTTGGCAATCTTCTTATTTGTCATCTTCAATTGAGTCTATTGATTCCTGAGAATGTTTGGATTTGCCTGCTTCAAATGAGAAAGGCCAAATTTATTCCTGACACAACAGTTTTGTGCTTAGTTGTTCACCCTTCCAGCATCAAAGAATGAAATACATCATTTAAAAGGAAGCTTCCAGATCATTTATGCTTTAAAACTATCTGGAGATAGGTTCTGAGTGATGCCCTTTGGGGTAATAAGTAGGGTTGGGCTGTGTACTGATCAGGACAGTTTTCAAGACCCCTGATTCAGCAATTCAGAAAAGAGCCTGATTTGATTCAAACTGATTCGGAGGTCAACTAGTTCAATCTGAAGATGAAATCCAAAATGAAATTCAGCAATATGAAGAATACCTCACACTGAGGTGTGGCTATAATTTGGCTATCTCGCAGAATTGGATGAAATTTTCAAGCATGGTTTGAAAGATGCAAAAAAGCCCTCCCAGGACTTAAACAACTAAAGACCTGTTTCAAAACTTCATTTTCTGGGCAAGGTAACTGAGAGAGCAGCTGCCTTCCAACTCCAACTCCAGGTAGTATTAGATGATACAGCTTGTCTAGACCCATTTCAAACTGCCTTCAGAGCAGGATACAGAGTTGATATTACTATGGTCAGTTTAGTTTAGTTTAGGATGATCTTTACCTGAACATTGACAAGAGGAGGATGTCCCTGCTGGTGTTTTTAGACCTCTCAGCAGTGTTTGATACCATTGATATCATTCTGGAACTCCTGGGAGATTTGGGAATTGGAGGTGCTGTGCTTCAGTGGTTCCAGCCCTATCTCTTGGGTAGGTTCCAAATGGTTGTGTCTGGAGATAATTGCTCCTCAAAAAAAGAGCTGTTATATGGCATACCACAAAGTGCCATCCTATCCCCAATGCTTTTCAACATCTACATGAAACCACTGGGAGAAACTGTGGGGTGCTGTCAGTATGCTGGTGACACCCAAATATATTTCTCCATGCCTTCGAATATGACCTCAGCTAAGGACACTGTGTCTCCTTTCAATGAATGCCTGAAGGAGGTAATGGGCTGGATGAGGAAAAACAAATTGAAGCTGAATCCTGACAAGACAGAGGCTTATTGTTAAGAGTCTTAACCTCGGTTTGCAGGAGTGTCAACCAGTCCTGGATGGGGTTGCACTCCCCCTGAAAGACCATGACTGTAGCTGTGCCCCTTTCTAAAATTCTGAGAGATGGAAGATCTAAAATTGGTAGTACATGGGCTGGTAATCTCAAGACTGGACTTCTTGCTCTGTACATTGGGGACCTGTGTACAAAGTTTGGAAATTTCAATTAGTCAAATCACAGCAGCCAGAATATCCAGGAGTATGTATATCAAACCTATATTAAAATCACTCCACTGGCTGCCAATTAGTTTCTAGGCAAGGTACAAAGTGTTGCTTATTAGCTTTAAAGCTCTAAATGGTTTGGGTCCAGGTTACCTATAGGTGTGCCCCCTCCTATATAATCTGCCCTGTACTCAGGTCCTCTGGCAGACATTTACTCCAGTCTTCCAGGATGAGGTTGGCAACTGTCAGCCAGAAGACTTTTTCTTCAGCTGCCCCTAGACTGTGGAACAACTTGCCAGAAGAGCTGAATGCACTGTCTGAATTTAAAACAGTGTTAAAGACCAGTTACTTCCAGCAGACCTATCCAGGTGGTTTTTAAATTGTGAATTTTAAATGTGGATTGTTTTAATATATGTAGATTTTATATGTCTTTTAAAAGTGATGTGTGTTATAATTGATGTTTTGTATTTGTTAATTTTTGTTGTCTTGATCAATAGAGTGAGCAAAAAGAAGAAGAGGGCAGAATGGGGTGTAATATTCATGCACTATAGACTCTTATGAGGGGGATTGAAGCCTGTCAAAGTTCACACAAAAAAGGATACACCCCTATGTTGATTATGAATAATTATTATACAACACAGAGGTGGCTCTAGAAATGCAGAGAGATGTAAGATTTTTTGGGGGGGGAGGGGGGCTTGCATATGTAACGGGTAGAAGTGATCAGTGTCTTCTTTTCATTCTATTATAGCAGTTTTGGTTAAAATTGGCAACCCTAAGAGATCTGCAAAAATTTCAGAAGGACAGGTGCAGTGGTTAGGGAGTTATCATGACTAAAGAACAATTTGAGGCATTTTCCTCTTTAAGTAGCAGTGGAGTCAAGTGAAATAGGATGGCATATACCTGTGAAACATGGTGGCACTAAAATGGCCATCCCACAAACCTAGAGTTCATTATATGGCTAACCTGAATGTGCGCAGAAAGTTTGTTATATGCCCCTCTGTTGTTGTGGAGAGTGCTAAGTGAAAGAGTACTGCATCCTCTACATGTACAGCCTATCCATGCATTAAGAAACCATGACTTTTTGAAGCTTCCAGAACTCAGGGAGAGTGTTCAGACATAGAAGACATTCTCTTTTTAGAAGACATTCTCTTTTTAGAAGAGAAGAAGACATTCTCTTTTTAGAAGACATTCTCTTTTTAGCATATCACTCTCCTTATGGAGAAAACTACAATAGTGAGATTGTAGCGAGCCTATTCCCTCTGCACAAACAGTCATGTTAACCCTATTCTAAATGCTGGAATAAGGCCATTGCCCCACCACATTGTATCTGCTGGCCTGCCTACATCTTCTTTTATGTAGGAGAGAAGGTGAATTCAAGATCTATCTTTAGTAATTGACATTACAAGTAAATAATAAATGGCATGTAAGTAATTGGCATTACCCTCATCAGTGGAATTGTCCTGCGGTTTGGTTTGAGAAGACTGTATAAAATGTGTTCCTCAACATTTTGTCTATTAGCGAAACACAATGATTTTGTGATGTCAAAGGCTTTCATGGCCAGCATCCATAGTATTTTTGTGGGCTATGTGGCCATGTTCTAGAAGAGTTTATTCTTGATGTTTGGCCTGCATCTGTGGCTGGCATCTTCAGAGAATGCTGACATGGAAGAGAGGTGTGTGTGTGTGTGTGTGTGTGTGTGTGTGTGTATTTACTGTGTGACCCTGGGTAGAGATAAGTGATTTCCATGTTAATCTGTGTATTGTTCTGTTGCTGATGGCAAGACCTCAGGGTGGGAGGATATGCAAAGAGGATTTGTGTCTGCTTAATTAGAACATGATCATATAGCCTGAAAAACCCACAAAAAACTACAATGATTTGTTTTGTTTTGTTTTTAAGTAAGAGACAAGTAAATTACAAAATGCAAAGGATCCCTCTCCCAGCTAAATTAAAGAAGAATAGTTGAAATGAATACATTTTAAAATGAATATGGGAAAATGAGGTACTGATGGAAAATATATTATGGGAGGAGAGGAAAGGGGGTGAAAGAAAAGAAGCAAATTATTTTAAAACACTGGGGTCAGTCAATGTAGCTTAAATCTGTCCTCTGTTAAGCACTTCAGACATAAGTTACATGGCACTGTGTTGTGTATGGGGTGTGGGTGTGCATTGTTGTGTCCCATTCCTGGCCTGATGTTTTTTATTGCCTAGAAACTCCCAGAGGAGAAAATTCTGAAATACACTACAACAAGCAATTGAGATTTACTGATCAAGGAAAAGATGTCAGCTGAGAAACCCATTTTGCAAACCCTGCAAATCACTTGGCACAGCTTGCAAAATGTCTGCAGGGCTCGTCCTTTCCCAATACAGACATTTGTGCCACATGTACAATGAGCATTAGTGAGCTTATCATTGTGACCTCAACAATTGACTTAATTGGGCATCTCATCCCAGACAATGCAAATACATTTGTAGTTCAGAACTCAGATATAATTATTCTCACTCCCATCCCACCCCGCAATACCAACAGGGTTGTTTTCCCAGTCTATTCATGTAAAATTTGCTTAGAGGCAACAGCAGCCTCCTGATACATCAGCATCAGGAGGAACTAGAATCATAGTCATGATTATATCCAATCAACTTGTATTTATGCTGTCTTGTTCAAAGCACTGTTAAGCCAGGCGCCCTTGAGATAGGAAGCTCAGGGGACTGACTTTGTAGATGGATTTCATGATCCATGAGCCACTTGCATGAGCCACTTGTTTTATTTAGTTACTTACAGTCCAAATGTCTTGGGCTTTCAAATATCACGTTTGAGACAGACATTAGCAAATGAGATTCAAAATCTTTCAGTGGAAGCTGTTAGGCAGAGAAGAACTTGTTACATGATACCAGCATCAATCCACACAATAAAAACTGCCTTATGTGTAGGTCCCTGTAAGATTTTGTTGCTTAAGGAATAGGGGAGTGGAGAGAAGTAAACTAGTGAAACACATGCATTTGGCTTTGGTACCTATAATTTGTTCTCTTTATTACTTCTTTCAAGCTTTGTCACCTGTTATTCAAGTACTATTTCTGTTAGCAGAATAATAATAATAATAATAATAACAACAACAACAACAACAACAACAACAACAACAACCTGTACCTGTCTTCCTGCAAAGAAATAGTGTAACATATTTGAGACTAAGGGGCAAAACAGACCGCCCATTTGGAACAGCATCCTGCCACCCTTTTCAGTGCTGGATCAGAGCCACAGCAACTCCATGGTGTAGCCCTAATCCGGCAGTTTGCAGGTGCTAAAAGAATGGCAAAATACCACTCCTTTTCGCACCAGGAAAAAGGTACCCTTGAAGCCACTCTGGGAGCCATTAGGGCTGAAGGGCGGGGTA